>NW_015170905.1:217893-245578 GCF_001447785.1 Gekko japonicus | reverse complement strand
ACTCTTCAATTTCTTTTTTAAGTCGGGAGACCCAGGCGGTAAGTCGGGGGGGGGGGCGGACCCCCAATGCCACACTGGAGCTATGGGCCTGGTTTAAAGCCCGATCTAACAGACCACCTTTCCCCAGTTAAAATCACCAGGTGCCTCACTTCAGACAGTCCCTTCTATTCAGAAACTTTGTTCAGCTACAACCTGTGTGAGCTGTTTTTCAGTGGCTGCACCCACATTTTGGGAAAGCCTGCTTCCTATGACAGGGGAAGCTCCTGTATGTTTCTCCTTCCATAAAAGGTGCAGAGCAGAATTATTTTGGTGCACCTTTATCTGGAATAACTAATGAATGCCTCTGGCAGCGACAGTGCTGCAGTTTTAAGTCCTGCATTTCATTGTGTTTTTATTTTTGTGTTTATATTCTGAAAGCTGCCTTTGGAACTGGAAAGGAAAATAGTTCAAATAAATAAATAAATAAAATGGGGTAATATCCATATATACTACTGAGCTCCTTTGAATAAATGAGCATAGACATACAGCAGGTTATCAGCAGTGCTGACTAACTCCAAATGTTGATTGTCCTATCCCATGCCAATCTTACGGTTTCATTGGAACGAAGTGCCACTGGAGTCAAACTTTGTTCTGCTGCTTCAGACCAACATGGCTACCCACCTGGATTTATCATTTCATTAGTTGGCCGCCTTCTTTGGGTTAAAGCTAGCCTTATTCCAAAGGCTTGTGTAGCTAGTTAACAGTAAATTGGCAAACTAGTCAAAAATATTGTAAAGTTAACCTGTACACTATTACATATAAGTATAGAATTTTTCTCACATGTAATAATCTTATACTGCTTCCAAACAGGTTCAGATGCAGACTCTGATGAGAGAATTTCACGTTCTTCCCATTCAAATATGGAGCAGAGTGGTATTTGGGTCCACCTTGGATGTTTGGCATGACATAAGGAAGAGAAATGAAATAGCCTTCATATATCACTCCTAATGTTGTGTACGTTCCATTTTATGCAAATCAGACAAACAAGGCAACCTTATTTTGATATCCCTGCTCGAATAAAGCAAACTGCTCTTTTTAAATTGTCACAGAAATGATTCATGAGAGCAAGTGCTGTGGAACAATTAGAAAAAAGCTAAACCATTTATTTACGCATAGTGCAGAGAGATATCTGAAGGGCTCAATGTCATCCTCCATTGATTTGAGTGATGCAGTGTGTCAAGGATAAAGAATGTCCCATGGGAATTGCAAGGAAGCAACAATGCATGGCATTTTACAGCATCACTTCCATTGTCAGTTACAATAAAACCTGGGACAGACCTTGGGAGGTAAGCCATACATTGATTTGTTCTTGAAGCTTTGATGGTGTGTTGGTTGCTGTGTAATCTTTCTTAAACCCTGCAATAAAAAAGTACAGATTGTTTTCAGAAGACCCTGGCCAGTGGCTTTGACATATGCATGATTGATTGTTCGGGCAGCTCTCATGCCTCTGTTGCTTGTTATACAAATATTTTCAAACTTGTTGTAAGTGTTCAGGCAACCCAGTATGCAGCTAGAAAGAAAAAATGGCATTTGTTTCAGTTCCTGAATCCTAGTTCCAGAAAACTCCTCAAGTGAAGGGCAATTGGTTTTAAGTACTTAAAATGTTTGCCTGATTTGACCTCTTAGTTAGATACAAAATAGGTTTGCAGAAGTAATGAATAATAATGCAAACACAAACTTAGTTTGCTTTATGCCCCCCCCCCCAAGGCATAAATTGCATTTGGGCAATTTATTTTGATGGATTCCTCAATAATGTGAAGAATTTCTTCCATTTTCTTCAGTTTTAGTCTGAATTTCTTAGAAATGTCTTAGGAATATATTAATGGCAAGAACATGCTTTTTGTATGTGTTTTCTTTTTCATGCAGAAGAATCCACATTTCAACTACCTAACAGTAAATATCATAGAAAGGAAGCTATAAGCACAATTGGAAGTGAACACAAAGCCTGAGGCCCTGATCCAGCTGACATGGGCACTGACTGCCCACCTGTTTCTGGGTTAAATTCAAAGTGTTGGTTCATCCATTTAATAAAGTGATTACACTTTGCAGGCAGGTTACTTGGAAGACCACACCTCCTCCTCATACCAGCCTGCCACTTCAGATCCTCCTCACAAGCACGTCTCTCTGTTCCCCCACCT
The DNA here is from genome assembly GCF_001447785.1 of Gekko japonicus. Lineage (NCBI taxonomy): Eukaryota > Metazoa > Chordata > Lepidosauria > Squamata > Gekkonidae > Gekko > Gekko japonicus. The sequence continues at coordinate 243,401 of NW_015170905.1, read as the reverse complement.
GCAAAGGTAAGGCAGGTGGTGATCAGACACAGGGCTTTTTCATTAGTGGCATCTTGCATGTGGAATGCCATCCCACTTGTTATGATGTTCTTTTAGGATAACCTGTTTTATACTGTGTTTTTATGGTAGAGAGCCATTTTAGACTGTAGCAGTAGAACAAATTTTGACTCCAGTAGCACCTTTAAAAGCAATAACATTTCCCAGGATATAAGCTTTCATGAGTCAAAGTTAATACTCAATAGATATCTGTTTTAGGGTTGCCAACCCCCAGGTGGGTTGAGAGGAAGCAAACAACCATGATGTATAGCGCCAAAAATAGTGTGACTTTGAGATATGACTAGAGGGTTTGCCAAATGGATTAATTGTATTCTATTACTGTACTTTTTATACTGTTCTTACTGTTTTAACCTGGCATTTATGCCCCTGTTAGCTGCCCTGAGCCTTCGGGGAGTGCGGGATACAAATCCAAAAATAAATAAATTTTTAAAATTAACATTATATAGGTATTTCAACGCTACCCACTTTGATAAAGGTATACACAAAATGAGATGCAATATGCATGGTTCATTGGTGTTGATGGTGTTTGAATTACTTCCTGTAAACTGAATACTGAAAAAAGAATTTACAAGTTGGTGAAGAACCTTTTTTTTTGGCACTGTACATCATGGTTGTTTGCTTCCTTTCAACTTCCATCCCGTGATCTCTCTCTTTGGTTTGCAACCCCCAGGTGGGGCCTGGAGATTTTCTGGAACTATAAAGCTCCTGGCTTTAGGAAGGGAAGAGGTTCAACAATTTTGGAAAGTTTGGTTTAAAGAAAGCATTTCCTGGTCATCTTGGGATTTTCGTAAACATTAAACAATTTATCATAGCTACTTCACTGCTTCACCTGGCTCCAGATAATTTACATAACAACATCAACTAACATTGAGTGCCCCCCCCTTTAATCCTTTTTACTAGGAAAACTACCCATTTATTCCTCGCCTCTGCTCATAGATCATTAACCAATGCAACCTGTTCCATGATGCCAACTTTTTATATAGGCAGAATTTGGTCTCACTATACTTTTACAAGTTTTTCAACATTCACCAAGTATACCGATATTTATGCCTGGCGTTCAGGGATGGGGGGAGTTAATAGAACTTCTATTAAAACCTGAAGCTCTTTTGGTTGACTATGCCTTTGTTACACTGATAACTCAGAACATCAGCTGACAATTTTATAATTACTAGTCAATAATGGAATGGAGATAATAGTAGAGTCTTCCTTCCCAAAATAGTTTTTCTGTCGCTGCAGCAGTAAAGGGAAGGACTCTGGCAACAGTCATGAAGAAGAGCTACTGGGAGACTGCATCCCCTGACTCTCAGGATGAAATTCATTTGCTACATGTGTGTTATATTCAAAATTTTAATAGTTATTGTCATGACCTCCATCACCGTGTGGGTTAATATGAGCTCCTGTCTTGCCCTCCATTTCAAAGTTGCCGCCATCATCTTGGGTAAACTCCAGCCTCTCTCTCTATCACTCGTGGGTTGACTGAGGCTGAAGCATGCCAGGTTCCCAAGGCAGGTGAGTAAGGACTTGTGCAGACTCTCTCTAATTAAACAACTATTTCCACAAGGCACACATGCAGGTACTGCAAGAAGAGATCTGGGTGCACTAAGCAAAATAAACAAAAGGACAGTTACTAACTAGGTACTTAGGATCCACGGCATATCTGTTAGTTGCATGATAACTAGTGCATCTCCAACTATCTTTACATGCAGGGTACTGCAAGAAGAGATCTGGGTGCACTAAGCAAAATAAACAAAAGGACAGTTAGTAACTAGGTACTTAGGATCCACAGTATATCTGTTAGTTGCTTGATAACTAGTGCATCTCCAACTATCTTTAGCATCATTCTCCTTTTTTATCCTTCATGAGAAACCACACAGGAGACACAGCTCCCCTGATGAACACCATAACCAATTACCAACAACCACTCCAGACAAAGGAACAGCTCCCCCTTTCAGATCTCTGCCTCATGTGTGCTCCAGGGCTTTTTTAGCCCATCTGGGTGTCAAGGTCCTGTGCACAAGCCCATGACAACCTGGACCCTCCTATCAAAAGAAGGCCAGTATGTTTTTCTCGAGTTAGAAAGGAGGCTCTCTGTTCAGGGGGGACCACCCTTTCCCGTATCCTCCCATTCACAGAGATCCCAGTGTCCCCTTCCATCACCCTGTCACAGCATCTCTGGTCCCTCCCCCCAGCCTTTCATCCATCACAGATATGTAACCATTCCTGACCTTTGCAGAGGAGTGAGATAGGAATCAAATAAATAAATCTATTACATCCAAATGGGTGGAAATTATCTGTCACCAACGAGCACGTTTGGTGGCATCCGGCGCCCGCCCATGTCCCCTCGCAAACAGGTTGTTTTGTTTTCCCAAGGCTCCACGGATGCGCACAGGCACCCAACGGAGCATGCGCACACTTCCGTTTAAAAAGTAAACAAAACACAACGATCTAACTGGAGTGACGGCCCTTTACTTTCTTTGAAGTTTCGGGAGAATGGGGGGGGCAAGGCATTGCTCCTGAACCGCAGGTCTCCGCGCTTTCGCTCTCTGGTGAGTGTTGCGATCAGCCCCCTCCGAAGGGAACTGCCCTGGCTCCAAGTCCAAAGCCGTTTACGTCAGCGAGGGGGGGGTGTCATGCTTCCGAAGAACCGGGCCTGCGTGTTTCTTGCCAGGTCTAGCTGTCTGCAGCGAGGCTCCGCAGGCGAGGGGGCCCGCTTCTTTGCTTGTGGTGTGATCGGCACCCCCCCTCGCCACGGAACTTCAACGGAACCTCCTCGGGAAGTCTGGTCGTGAAACCGCGGGTTTGTTTGCCCCGGGGCTAACTACCGCGCTTCCCCACCGCAGTTTCCTGGCCATGTGATCGGGACCTGGGTGTCAGGTCCTGTGCACAAGCCCATGACAACCTAGACCCTCCTATCAAAAGAAGGCCAGCATGTTTTTCTTGAGTTAGAAAGGAGGCTCTCTGTTCAGAGGAGACCACCCTTTCCCGTATCCTCCCATTCACAGAGATCCCAGTGTCCCCTTCCATCACCCTGTCACAGCATCTCTGGTCCCTCCCCCCAGCCTTTCATCCATCACAGATATGTAACCATTCCTGACCTTTGCAGAGGAGTGAGATAGGAATCAAATAAATAAATCTATTACATCCAAATGGGCGGAAATTATCTGTCACCAACGAGCACGTTTGAATATGAATATCTATTAAATCGATCATTAGATCGATAAAATGTGGAGATGGAACTCATTTACAGCACTCTGAGCTCCCTGGAGGAAGAGCAAATGTGCAAGGCAGGTAGATAGATAAAAATGAATAAAATCACTAATAATTAATAACACTGATTTGAAATTATTATTCATTCTTGATCACATAAATTCTCCTGACTGCATCTGGAATAACTTTGTGAATTTACTGGTTTATGTTATGTGCAATTCCCCCCCCCCAAAAAAACCCCTCTCCCTTACCTTCAGGGAGCACACTACCACCAAGACGTTAATTATGAAGCATTGTGAAAAAGCACATGGCTTTGTAAATAAATAGGAGCTTTTGTGTAAAGAATTTATAACCTCATTTAGGCAGATAATATGACGCATAAAAGAACAATTTAAGATAACAAGATGTTCCTGATTTGGTTAAAGGTTCCCATCTTTCTATGTCACTGTGCTCTGAAATATCATTTCAAAGTCCCATCAACTAATGCAATCCTTTAAAAAAATACTGAATATTTATTTAGCTAGCTGGAAATATTTTATATCAATGCAAGATACTTACAGAACAAATATAAGTAGAAGACCTTGCCAAAATAAGAGATTTGAATGAAAAATGCAGAAATAAGCAGCTGGCAGAAAACAAGTGGGACATTTTCAGTATTCAGATATGAAAAGAGGTACAGAGCAAATAATGGATGACAGAAAAGGATGTATACTTGGAGTAGCATCTCAAATGTTTAATGTGGGGAAAAAAACAATTAAATGCTCCCACATTTAGATACACAGCTATCTAGGTCAATAGAGTGGCCAATATGACTGTCCTCTCCAGCCTATTCAGTTGAATTGGAAGATAGGATTCTGACTAACTCAGAGTCAGTGTCAATGCACTGTGACTAGTTCTGTGCCCCAGTCACACAGAAAGAAAAGGTAGATATCCAATTATATTAGCAAAAGACAGCAAAATTATGGGACAGGAGGCTGTGAAACCTGGTGATAGGAAACCAAGTTAGACAGTTTGCTATTTGTGCAAAATGCATCAGCCAGGAAGAAAAAGAGAGAAAACACCATAATAAACACAGCATAGAGAATCCATTCCCTGATGTAAATGGAGTCATAGCAATAAGCTATTCCACAAAATTCCATCAGGAAGTGAGAACACATTCCTCAAAGTACTGCACCTTGTCCATCTATCCTCTCTAGTTCTTAAAATGGCCACAAAGTATCTTACATTCTCTCTTGTAATTAGTGAAAATAATTTACTGGATATATAGAAACTAAGATTCTTTTAGTCTGTTAATGCTGAAAAACAGGTAAACTCCTACCATCTGTTAGCAGTCAGACCCCTCCTCCCACAGAGAGGCAGTTTAGCATTTAGAGAGAGAATGACAAACACCCTTCATACAATATCACCTCAAAATCATAACTGTAAGACACTGCCTGGCCCAAAATAACACAAAATGGATGCCAGAGACAAGCCTGGGAAAATAATTTTGTAGGTGAGTCAGAGTGGCTCACTGACTAATGGCCCCCTCCTTGCCCTGGAAAGATGCATATTTTAGAAATAATAGGTCTCCAAAGAAACTATTGACTAATCTAATCAATGAGCAGCCTCACTTTCCCCTTACCCATTTACCTTCAATTTAACACCACTTAACACTATTTATCAAACCTGGTAGCTTTTCCCATCCAGTACTTAGAGGTTCATCAAGCACCATTAGCACCTATAGTCCACCTCAGGTAAACCCATCAAACTTTTCCCAGATCATTGTTCACTTCTGAAAAACCCATCCCAAGTTATTGTTTTGGGAGCAAACACATCAGATTGTCCCAGGGAGCATTTCCCCCTGGAAAGGTGATGTTGAAGTTAATGAACATCAGATACTCAACACAACCTATTATTACGGCTGGCCAAAACCTCACAATGACTCATTCTCCTTGCAGGGTAGGACCCAGTATAGGGCAAACAGAGCAGAACAAAGCAGAAACAAAAACAGAATTCTGTTTTAAGGCTCTATAATGGATGAGTATTATCTTAATGACTAGATCATCTGCTTCAATAAAAGAATCTCCAAACATAAACACCAAAAAGAGTGTAAGACCCTGGCTGGCCCTTACCTCGCTCTAGAGACTCCAGCGGAAGATTGTCTCTCCATGGTGGGACAGAATGCCTTATTTTAGGCATACCAGTGAGACCATGCAGAAAAATGTTCCTGTAGCATTCTTATTGTTCCTTTTATCACAATATGTTGATTTTAGGTGTGTGCATTCTGAAATTCCCAAACCGAAAACATACTTGAAAACTATTGTTTTGGGTTTCCAGAACACTAAAGACAACTCTGGGATTATGACACCCTCCCCCAAAAAAACTGTCTTGTTTTTCATAGAGGGTGCTTACTGTCAGCAGCCGCAAACATTTTACTTCCTTTGAATCTCCTAATTTCATAGGCAATGGCATTTCTCCCTTCCAATTGGATCCTTGCAAGGGATCTGGAGAGCACTCCCAACTAATCACCATTGGAGACAAGCCCAAAGAAGGAATTTTTAAGGCCTGCAGCTGCTGCTCTGAGCCAGACAATATTTTCAGAAGAACAAAGGACCCCATGCACCAGTAACTCCTTAAATGAGGAGTGACAAACATATGGCCCAGGGGCCAGAAGCAGCCCATCCAGGGCTCTTACCTGGCCTGCGAGCAACTGGTGCGAGGGAGGGAAGACAGGAAGCTGCTTGGAGGGTGAGTGGGCAAGCAGGTGCACACGGTGAGGGATGTGTGTGTGGTTGAAGCTGTCAAGAAATAGAAAGGGAATAGCTAAAAGGCAAAGTTAAGAGGCTGAGGTAAAATAGTGTGTGGGGTGGAAGGGAGGAGGAAGTGTGGTCTCCCCCCCACAACTGCAGCTCAGTGAGAATTGGTGAAGCCACTACATGGGGTGGTGGAACTGAGCAGCTGGCACTGCCACCGCAGCACCAACCTGCTTTAGGTTTTTCCAAATGGCAACCATGAAGAGGGGTTGGCAAGAGTGGATGGGTGGAGTGATGGCTTGCCAACGAAGGGACAGGGCTAGCAAAGGAGAGAGGAGGAGGAGGGCCAGCACATGGTTTGGGAGGCAACTGGGCAGTCTTTTGCTTGTCACTCTAAGGGGAAAGTCCTTCCACACTGGAAAGTGAGTGGAAGAGCAAGTAGAAAAAGGGATGCTGATGTTGCCATGGTACATCTGAACAGCTGAAGAAATTAAGAAGAGCTGAACTTATAACCCTCCCTTCACTTGGAATCTCAGAGTGGTTTACAGTTTCCTTCCCTTCCTTTCCCTATTTTTTTTCTACAACAGACACCCTTTGAGGTAGGTGGGGCTGAGAGGGCTCTAAGAGAACTGCTCTTGAGAGAACAGCTCTGAGAGAACTGTGACTGACCCAAGGTCACCCAGCTTGCTGCATGTGGAGAAGTGGGGAATCAAAACCAGCTCTTCAGATTAGAGTACACCAATCTTAACCACTACACCACTACACCAAAATGGGGGAGGATTTCAAAACATTCTCTTAGATGCTGACCTACTGCTGCTGTATCAGTCTTGGGCTATTTTTGAAAATTGACATTGGCCTGCTCAGACCACTCTTGTGTAATTTACAGACTGTTTATTAAACTCTGGCATCCTGCCTGGGATGTGTGTGTGGTTGAAGCTGCCTAAATTAACTCTGCATATGCTGGCACCTACCTGAAGCAAAACACATATATACAAAAGGTAACTAATTTGTGTGGAAAGGTAAGATACCTCCCCTCCTTTTATGTTATCTCTTGGGAAAAAACTTGGTCTTGCATATGGCTAAATACATTTATTGGGGCTTTTGTGGGTTCCCTAGTAAATCAGTTGCTTTCACTGCTAATCAACTGCTTTTGTTAGCATTTGGAGTAAAAAAAAATATATAATTAATTGGGTTTGCCTGTGTCTTTTATGAAGTTTATATCTCTGGTACCTGACATTACATTTTATGGCACACATGGCCTGGCCTGACAAAGTAATATTTATGTTAGATCCAGCCCTCACAACAAAGTAGTTTGAAACCTCTGTGTTAAATGGTAGTAGAAATTCAGATACTGCAACGGTGGATGCCCAGCATGAAGAATGTGTCTCATAGCAATTGGATGATTGATTCATTACATGCAATCACACACACACATGTTCTCTATTTTTAAAGAAACATTCAAACTAATTTCAAAGATTGCAGTGATGGGATGCAGAGGTCTATAAAGGTTCATTGTGTACTTTCACAAACAAGGAAGGATGGCACTTGCAGAACTTTTAAATGGAATGGTTTTAGAAAACTCGGTCATTCACTGTAACAATACATAAATAAACCAGTATCTATATGTCATTAGCCGTGTGTGGCTCCCATTTTCAAATAGCTAAATCCACAGATTGGGGCCACATAGAAGCTAAACAGATATTTCAGCAGATTTGGGGCACTCCCCAGGTTTGCAGGAAAATCTGAAAATAATAATAAAAAAATACATGGGGGCAATGCTCCCTCTAGGCTGTGGAGTCTTGTGAGCAAAAATTCTACTTTGTGAACTACTGGTATTAAAGTTGTAAGTGAGCCATTTGGCTACTGCATAAATTATTTTGCTCTGGAGCCATCCTTCCTGAGCTAAGACAAAAATGTGTGAGCCGGAGGCTAAAAAAAACCCTGTGAGCTAGCTCATACTAACTCAGCTGAGAGGGAACACTGCATGGGGGGTAAACTGGCACCCAAATAAAAAAAACATTTTGTGTGCATGTGTATACAATGTTCTTATCCGGTCAGAAGGAGCCACTCCAGCTTGGCCTGGCAGTAGATGTCAGCAGCGACAGTGGGTCCAGACACAGCAGCAGAGGCCAGCCACTGCAATGGACCTGGGTGCAGCTGTGGAGGAGGCTGGAAGCCGCACTGAGCCTGGCTGTGGGGGCAGAGGAGGCTGGCAGCCATGCAGGACCAGGCCATGGCACAGGAGGTCACTGGGCTTGATAGCTGGTGTGGGGGCTTGGAGCTGTGCCAGGCTTTATGATGGGGGGATTTGGGACTCCCCCTGCAAGTCTCCACCCACACTGAGCTGTTCAGATGTGGGGAATTGGTAATGATCAAGGAGGGATTCCCTCCATGAGTATCGGGGGTCCCCACTTTTATTCTACATATCTAATAGCCAATACACCCCTTCTGTGCGGATATCTAAATCCGCACATTGGGGGCACTGGGGGGGGCAAAGAGATTTTCCTGCACACTTGGGGCAATTCCCAACTGTGCAGAAAAATCTGAAAAGTTTAAAATCCCCCAAATTTTACTTAATACTTAAATAAATACTTAAATCCCCCCAAAGTAAAAGAGCATTCCCTGTGAATGCACAGAGACACCCTGGTAACTGTCTCGCTGCCGCCGCCGCTGCTAGAGGGGGGGAGAAGGCTTGGTGGACTGGCGGCTGTAAGCCGCTCAGGTCTCAACAATGCTGGTGCCAGGGGGGAGGAGGGAGAAGGCTTGGCTGCCATTTGAGGGGAAAACTCTTTGTTTTCCCCTCAAACGGCGTGGCTCCGCCCCCAGCGTGCGCGACGTCACTTCCGGGTGACGCGCACGCGGGGGTGGGGTTTCCCCCGGGCCCCAATTCCGGCACGCCGGGAATCGGGGCTCCGAAACGGGGGATTCCCCGCCACCCGGCTGCATTTGGCAGCCCTAATCTTTCTACCTACCTGAAAAGGGGCCTAGGTTTGCAAAAAAATGTGAAAAAATAAAATAAAATACACAGGGGAGTTTCAAAACCACCCCAAAGTGATAAAAGGAGTGCCTGTAGCTTTCAAAATTGGATTCCTTCAGTGGCTGTTGGTAGGCAACCACAGTATTTATTGAACTTATGAATTGCCCACCCTGCAAGCAGGCTCTGGGCGATTTACAGCCTTATGAAACATTTAAAAGGCAATCAATATATATAATTAAGTTTACCAATGCTAGATCAATAATTTAAAATCAATCTCCCTTTGCTGGCCACATCGCTGTCCCACACAGCAGGGTAGGGAAGGGTACTTAGGGACCATAGGAAACAAAGGGAGGGTGCCAGTGTTAACCTTTCACTGCTGTCCTCAACCAAAAGCCTGGCAGAACACATCTGGTTTACAGACCCTGAGAAATTGCATAAGATTATGCATTGGAGATTTTTTTTTTTTTGCATTAATTTAAATGCCAAAATCCACACACAAGCTTCCAATGAATTTTGGGCCAATTCAGCTCTAAGAGCAATACCTGAAACACAGCTTGGTACACAGCAAATCTTGCTCATAAACTATAACAGAGATTGACTGAATGATTCATCCACTGCCTCTATCAATGCCCCAGTTCCATACAACAATTGGGATACTACTTTAGCACTGAAAATCTGAATAGCACCCGGTATGTAATTGCCAACACAGGTGAAGATTGGATAATAGCATTATTGGCAAATCTTGCTTTTCCCATAGCGCTAGTCAGATCTGTTCAACTGGTTGTCCGTTTATGAACCACAAATACTAGGGGGGCATAGGATTTAGTAAACACCATAAATTCCCACAAATGAATATAACAGTTTACATAAACCAGGCAGAGTGCATGATAATATAAGTGTATTGTTCGCATGCAGCAGAAGTGGCTATTTCTGTCCAGCCAGCACTGGGGCAGGGGAGCTGAAGACAGAGAAGCAGGAAAAAAGGTAGGTTGTCTGCTGGGTGCAAAGCAGAGAAGGAGGCAGGAAAAGGGGAGAGGCTATGCGGGCTTTCAGGAAAAGGAAGAGGATATAGTGAAGGAGGGGAAAATTAGATCCCTCCAGAAAGTAATTTTGGGTTCCCACTTGTTAATATATAAAGTTCAAAAGATCTTAAAATATAATTTTCAAATTTGATCTTGGAATTTTATAATCAAATACATTTTAATTGCAGGTGTAGCTTTACTGAAGATTGGGTAAAGCGTCATGATCTTAAGTTTCAGATCAAATGTATACATGTTTGCAGATTCAAATACCACATCTGAACTTTTTAATAGCCAGTGCCCCCAGTAAGCGAAGCTGTATAATATCTTGACATTGCTGAGAAGGAAAGCCTGTATCAATTTTGTAAAGTGAATTTTCCTAGTTGTTTCAGTTTATTTGGTAAAGAAGATGGAAGAATTGTTACTTGAATTTTCAAAAAGTAAAAGTGAGAAAACTCTGAATCCATATAAAGCATAGTTTCAGCTCTAGTACAGTGACACTAGAACCACAAGTTACTGCAGAGAGTCAGAAAAAAAATTAAAATTATGGGGGGGGGGGAAACTAGCTCAATCTTTGAAGGAAAGGCCAAGGAACTTCAGGCATCAAGAGACAAAATTCCTCAAGGCAGATCAAAGTTGAATGGTTAGGATGATGATGATAATGATGCACTCTTGAAACAGAACATGATTTCCATCAGATATTCTAATTTAGTCCCTGAAATGCATAACTCCACTATGTCATGGTCTTTTCTCGGGAGGGGGTGCTTTGTGCTTACTTCAGGAGGATGATTATTTATTTATGAGACATATCCAAACTGTGAATGATTACATAGGATTTTGTGTCACTGCAAAGCTTTATTCTAAAAAAAAAAAGGCTTGTGCAGGAGGGGTACATCACTATGAATATGGTAATTTCTCTCACTTGCTTCTACTCATGGCTTACTCTTTTTGTTGATTTATATAATCCAGCATAGCCATTAGAAACCACACCAGTTAAAAAGGGATGAAATCAATGGACCTGATACTCCCATCTTTAAAAAGCATTCCAGAGGAGATCCGGGAAATTACAATATTGGCCATCCCTCCTAGGTAACCTCCTTCCCTACCTGCAACCAATAGGATTGTTTTTGGGACGGGCTAGCAGGTAGGTGGGTCAAGAGGTTGGCACAGTTACCACCCACCTCTTGGACCCCCTATAAAAGGAGAGAACCAGTCACCTGCCCCCACCCTCCTGGCTAGCTAGCATCTCCCCCAAGACAACCCCTGTCTGTTTTTACTCCTCTTAAGTCCCCCTTGCTATCCCCAACCCTTGCCTCTACTATTGATCTCTTGATCTATAGTCAGGAGACCCACACGTTCTGGCTGGATCTGGTCATGTGGATTCCCTTTGTTTTCCATTTCTTCCCATCCATTCTTCATTGGAACAACCAAGCTTCAAGACAGATAAGTATCGCCCTCATCACCCCTACCTGTTAATGCAACTGTGCTTATTTCCTACTGTAATTCTTAGGAACTTGATTGAATGTGTGAGTGCATCAGTATTGTTTGTATGAGACATATTTCTAGTAAAATACATCTATTTTAACTTCAACAGCCTCAGAATCCTTTACTGGTAACCCTTGGTGGGATCAGGACCTTGGTATAAATTGGCAAGAACCCATTTATAAATTGCCAATTGCTGTAAATAAAGCAATTTGGCTAACAATTTTAATAGTATTATGAACAAATGAATTTTGAGATAATTACTCCCATGAATCAGCTACATTCTTCAGGCAGCCTTCTCCTTGTGGTGCCCTCCCCTAGGACTTTGTCAATGTCAAGAGTTAAGTTATATGGGTTTTTTTGTGGTAGGTCCAGTCTTCTGAAAAGTCTATCAGAGTGGGTGTAGAGGGCACCTTCACTTGTTGCATAAGGATGGTACATAAAATAATTTTTATTCAGAGGTCATTTGGTAGAGACTAAATTGTTTTATAAAAGTTGGCTGTATTTTAAAGATGTGTGTTTTTATTGTCCCAGTACCCAAATGAAGACTCAAGACAACAGTGTTGGCCCTGACCAGGATAGCCCAGGCAAGCCTGCTCTTGTCAGATCTCAGAAGCGGTGGCGCAGGCAGAAAAGAGCCTGCAAAGTTAAATCTTGAGCTCCCGGCCCTAGTCCTAGCTCCCACCCACCCAGTGGTTCGAAAGCTTGCAAGTAGATAAATGGGTATCTGCCATAGATGCAGGGGGGCACCCGCCTTTGGTGGAGCAGCGCCGAGATGGAGCAGTGGTGCTGATGACAAAAGGCGACCCGATCCAATTGAGTGCAGTGGAAAGATGGTGGCAAAATGGCGGCAAAACATCGAGCAAGGCGAGCGGGGACTGGTCTGAATGGCACGGCGATGTGACGACGCAAGCCGGCCAGAGCCAATTAGGACAGAGGCCGGTGCAGGGATTGTCACAGAGTCACGGGCGACGGAAACACCCAGCAGGAGCCGCTGCAAGAGTCGAGCCGAGCCACCACACAGAGTTGGAGGAAGGAGAGCCGCTGGATTAACAAACTAGCCCCCCCCACCCCAGACGTACTGTGGCCATAGTTAGGGTTTCTGCATAGGTCTTGTTAAATTGTATGCTATAAACCACTCAGAGCCCTTCGAGGGTGAGCGGTCTAGAAATTGAAAGTAAATAAAATTAAAAAATAAAATAAACAGGGACAACCCTGACAAGTATTTGGATGCGAGACCTCCAAAGAATACCAGGGCTGGGAGGCAGAGGCAGGCTATCAAGCCATTTCTCTGAATGTCCTCCAAGTCCCAGTAGGAGTCGCCAGATGTTGCCATGACTTCCAGGCATGGGCAACACACACACATGCACACACACAGAGACAAAATGCGAAAAGACAAGTATGGGTTTTACTAGTTTACTTAAATTTATTCAAATCTGCTGATATACATCATCAATTAATTAAGCTAATATTTAATTGAGGGTGGGCTGCGCTAGGCAGCCTGTCTGTGGCTACCTTTGTTCTGGAAAATCCACCCTTGCTCCGAACTCAGCCAGTGGCTACTGCCAGCCTTGATTATCCTCACCTGCACTTAGAGTGCTGAGAGGTGCCCCATCCCCCTACCCTGATGCACCATTAAGCACTACCAGGTTCAGGAAGGGGTTGCTCAGCACCAAAGGCACTCCTTCCCAAGTCCCATCCTGCCGTCCAGCAAGTGATGGCCTGTTCAGGACATGCCCTTCATCATGCCTGATGGCTCAGGGTGCTCACTGCTTATCTCTTCCTAAATGAGCAACCTACCCTATCCTGGCTAAACTAGTTATTCCTAAACAGTCAAAGACCAGGGCCTACTTAATCCTAAATTCAATTACTCATTTAATTCTTAACCGTTAGTACCACCAGCCTGAACATCACGAGCAGGTGAAAAATGGCCCAAATAGTGACAGGCTAGTGACAGGTGGGTGCGTGGGACAGCAGCAAGCAGCAAAAGCTAAAGCACAAGGTGAGGGAGGAATAATTAATTGTCCTGCCTGCCTTCCCATTGGATGGCTGCATCCTAGCCAGCCAATCCAGCCTGAAGCTTCCTTTGAAGCTAGACTGGGGCAAATCAATTCATGGCTCTAATGGCTGTGAATGCCTCATCTGTGTACTGTTTTTCACCTTGTTAATCAACTGTATCGATATTTTTTGTCCATGTGTGTTGTTGCATTGTTGCACCTTGTGTCTAAAGACATAAGGTAGGGTATATGGAATTTAAATAAATGCATTTTAAATAAATAATTTTTAAATTTTAAATAAAGCAAAGCAAGTCATCCCCACTTGAGCGGTCCTCTAAAGGACTGCTACTCACGTTTGCTCTAAACTCAGTAGAACTGTCTCCCACTTGAGTGTGCAAAGGATTACAATTCTGGTGTTTTATTTGAGCTACTTGTTTCATTTTCTGCTTAGCTAAGATTTTTAAAACTTTTTTTTCCTCCCCAGGGGAGTTCAGCTTTTACTTTTCATCCTACAGTTTCAGCATCAGGTGCTTAAAACACCTTCATTTTCAAGAACAACATCAGGGAAACAAGCAGCCATGCATCAGTTTCCTGTAACATGAAAAACCTATTAGTTCACATCTGTACATGCTCTGACTGTGTCTGCTCACAACTTTCCCCCATTAATCCCTCCAGTGTTTTGTCTTGATTTTAAACGCCAACTTGTGGAACATTTCTTGCCTTAAGTGACTTTCAAACATCTAATAGTTTTCACTGTTGTACAGACATCCCTGGTATCTTCCAAAATATCTTTGTGTAAAAATTCAGCTCAATTTGTACAGTGCAAGTAGAGTACATTAACTCCTCCAGCAACATTAAACATTTCAAGAAGGAAGACTCAATTATACATGAATTATATCCTAGCAACAATATCTCATAGAGATATGGCGATAGTGGAAATTGACAAGTGTTCCTGTAATCTCTCCATTTTAATTTTCTTCAAGTTCTTTCAATATCTGGCTATAAACTAGCCTTTTAGAATAATGATTAAATGAGTCAGAAATAGAACTGACTATAATTTTTTATTTCCTGTTAAAGTGAAATCCAGTATGATTATTGTACATGTGTACAAATGTCACTTTCTATGTATCTATATCTATAGTGTTATTGTTTTGTATCACTGCAGCAATTTTACCACCATTGCTCCTGCTCAAAAATCCTCTGGGTTTGCTGGCTAAATTGAATGTGAAAGATAAACAGACACATGTGTGAAATCCAGGCTAACCATTAGGCCTAAGGGCACATGAAACTGCAGAAAACAGTCTTCTCATTATGATGACTCCACTCCCTGCTATAACATTCAGAAGTACTTACCATGTGGAACATGTCCAGGCTGCTATGAGTGTTCAGCTATGAATAAGGAACTGATAACAATAGGCTAGCTCTGTGCACAATAGCTAGCTGAGTTTATGTGTATTGTCAGTGGGTAACTCATGACAATGTGACACAATGCACAGTGTCTAGCCATTTCTATCTGTGCTATAATTGTGGAGCTGGTGGGTAATAGGGGCAGCATGATGCAAAATTGTCTGCCAGTGCTTAAAATGAAGAACAATAAGCATTAGTGAAAATGAGAAATCTGAATTTGGTAAATGATCCCAATTGAAAAACTGTGCACTTCACATTGTGACTATGGCACAATGGGAAAAAGTCTTCATTATTAAAAGCGGTTAATTCATTGCAGCGACCTTGGAGACTATGTCATGGGAAATCTCAAACAGGAATAGAGTTTTTCCCCAAGAATGCCAAAGAACCTGAGATTAGTACTTTTTCCAGGATCTAGGCAAGCATGGGAGGCATGTCCTAATATAAAGGTAGGGTTGCTCAGATAATTTATCATACTTGATTTTTGATGTAGATATTGCAGTTCTGTTAGTGCAGACAAGTACAATGAACCTGTATCCTATCTAATTCTTTCCAATTTAATTTCTGTCTTCAAAAAAAGATAAGAGGGGGAAGTGCAAATGCCTGTGCATATTTGTTAAGGGAAAAATAGATATGATTGCAATGATTTGTGCATGAAGGCTGCAAAGAGCAGTTGTTAATCTGACTAGACAAATCTCAGCCAGTGTAAAGGTTTTGAAACTCCTTGTCATTTTTGCCCGTACAGTGAACAAGGTTCTCTACAACCAAACCTGGCAGTGTTACTTTTGCTTCTCTGATCCTGGGCAAGATAATGTGGTCAACAAGTCTAAGCTTGAGTTCCAACAAAACTCTTCATTGTGGCTGGTTTAAAGTTGCAGTTTGCTTTGTCCTCCAAAATTGTGACCTTCAGGGTCTGTTCCCCTCCCCCTGGGGAAAATAATCCAGAGGAGTGTGGTCTACAGTGGGGAAAGGAATCCTTTTCGACTAGCATAAGAGTCTTGGCAAGTAGAAAATGTGGTTAGGATCCAAACCTATATACTTTTAATAAACAGATTTCTATTAGCACATATATATCTCATTTGGCAGCCTTCCTAAATTTCAGCTACAATATGAATATGAATATGAATTGGGGTAGTATTTTTCTTTACACATGGCTATTCTCCCATGAATTGGGGGGAAAGTTTTTATTTCCCCCCCCCATCTGACAGAAGGGAAATTTTATATGATTCTGATACTACTACACTGTTTATAGAATATTAGACCACTTGCATAAGCAGTGAATACTGGTGTCTGGAGAATTATTCAACTAGGACTTAATGTTCAGGATCATGAAACAAGATGGGATTCTGGTGTCTGTGCCCAGTTAAGTCAAAGAACTAAGGCAATACATCAAAACAATGACTCTTACATGCTACTCCTTTTCCTAAATTCTGCTCACTGCTCCAGACGTTTCTTAAGACTCAGTATGAAGGTCTATTTTTTAAACAGTGGGATATGAATTTTAGTTTTGCTTGGTTTTCAAAACTCCAGGGAATGTAGCAATTGTGACATTTAAAAGGCCTTGGGTTTTCTTTTTTGGGTTCTTCCCCTCCTCCTCCTCCTGCTATGGCATAGCTTGTCTACTTTTAAAAACATTTATGTCAGACACCTACATGACTAGCAATGCACAGCTTGAGGGTTACACCATCAGCTGCCAGTCTATAATAAACAGGTTTTTTCAGCATCTGCTCTTCTATTTCTTGAATTAAACTTCTCTTCAGTGTCTTCAACAAACTCCAGATGTCAAATGGCCTAGAATTTTGTTATAACTACATTTTTAATATTGTTATGACTGTCTCTTTTTCTCCATTCCTGTCTTCAGCTATCAGAGCTGGACCCTCAAGCAGATCTTGGGTGTCAGTGAGATTCCTCTGGGCATTTTTTCCAGGGATGTGCAGAAATTGTCCCATACTTTCTCTGGAATTTTCTGCTTATTCATCCCATGGAGTTGGATGCCTGTGGAAACTGTGCAAACTGTCTTGGAGACAGAGTTTCCAAACAAATCATGTACATGTGATCCCCACCACCATCACAACTTATTTGCTTAATAGTTTGTGGTCCTAGAAAGGTCAGCTCTAATCACACGTTAGTCCATTCCTGTGCTCTGACCACAAGACGCAGCCATGAAAATAACCTTTCTCCCCATTTCTGAGAACTACCGTCATTGAAGAGATGGATACACAAGCATCCCAACACCCCTTGGTGGTTTCACCACAGTAAAGTGGTTTCTCAGGACTAGCTGCAGAAGTGTGGATGGGTGTCAATTTCACCTCTATTCTTTTCAAAATCATCTCACTGTAGATGTGAAATCGGTATTTGGAAATCCTTGTCAATTTCAGCACTGCAAACCAGATATATAATCCTGGTTTGTGGGGAACAAACAAACTGCAGTTCACTCAGGCAACTACAGTCAGATATCATGGTGGACTGGAATTTGACTCCATGCTTTTCAAGCTTAGAAACACTCAGTTTTGTTAAGTGCAAGTTAATATTTAGACAGTACATGATAGCTGTAATGCAACAGCATGTACAACTGGGAAATATTTAGCTCTACCTTCAGGGATGTTTTCATTGTCCATGCATGCCACAGAACCCCTGTGCATGTTTCATAGAACCAGGGGTCACTTCGAGGGGGAACGAGCTGGAACGGCGTTCCGGGAGTAACAAGCCTAGGAGTAGGAAACCCAGGAGTTGGCTGGGGAAGGGAAGGGCAGGCAGGCAGGCAGATGTGCCCCCCTTTTCCCCTGAACTTGGAGAAGTGGGGGTGGATTTAAATGCCTTTCTGGGGAAGGGAAAGAAAGGCATTTTAAACATGCCTGGGTTCCCTGCCCTTTGTCAGGGGGTGTTGCATATGCAAATAAGTTATGTAAATGGGTTATGCAAATGAGCTCCTTCACCTCTTTTTCTATGAAATGACCCCTGCATAGAACCATTGTACTTGCAGCATATTCTGGGATATGATCTAGATTCACACAATTCATGCATTGAAAGGCCTCACCATTACACACTGAAAACTTTTGAGTATGAGTAGAACACATCAAAAATTCCCTTACATTGCCGAGGAAGATCCATAAGGGTAAGCAAACTCTATTTTGGCAGAACTTCCCACCTATTGTGATCTTCTTGAACAATCCTTGATAGGCTTCAGATGCAAACATATGAACAATGAAAGGTACCCTATTCTGAATCAAATTACTGGTCTATTTTGCTCACTATTATGTACTCTGATTGGCAGCATCTCTCCAAGATTTCCTATAGGGGCCTTTCCCATACGAGAGATACTAGGAAACAGAACCTGGGAACTTGTGCATGTAGACCATGCTTTCTCTCACTGACATATATCATCTTCTATATTTGCCATATCATATTTGAATGCATTTTTTAGTGGGCAAGCAATAGTGTACAACAGTTGACAGTATGTGATACCTGACACATGGCATTTCTTCTGCCATAATTTAATACAGAATATGCAGTGATAAGTAACTGACAGCATCGATGACAACTTATAAGATTTCATATTTGAAGCCTGCCAGAATCACCTAGGAGATACCAAACAGTTTAACAGTGCAATCCTTTGCAGAGTTACTCGAGTTGAAGATCACAGAAATCCATGAGCTGAGACTGAATTATTCTGCAAAGGTTTACACTGTAAAGCACTCACATTTGGAGGTAAAATTTCACATCGAAATGTTGCATTTGGTTTGTGACAGGCAAAACTGCTGACATCACCATATCACAAATATTTGTCATTATGAAAATATTTAATATTTATTTATTTATTCTTTCATTTATTTACAAGGTTTATACCGCACATTTTTGCCCTCATCGGGCCACCATGGCAGCTAACAGAATAAGCAAACATAAAAAACACATCTTAAAACCATTAAAATTAAATAAAAACAGGGCTTTTTGTTAGAAAAAGCCCAGCAGTAACTCATTAGCATAATAGATCACACCCAACAGCAGAAACTCATTAGCATATTAGGACACACCGCTGACAGCACAGTTCATTAGCATGTTAGGCCACACACCCATGCCTTCCCTTGGCTTGCCTGGGTGCCCTGTGGCTGCTGGGAGCCCGGACAAGCCAGCGCTTGGACAGGCCAAGTGCTGATCCCTGATCCTTCCAGCCCCCCCCCCAGCCTGCCTGCCTTGGAGTCACCGGGGGGGGCACTCTCCAGGCTTTTCCTCTGTAGCCACACACGGAGAGGTTTTGGCTACCTATTATGCTAATGATTTCCGGCTGGGCGTGGCAAACTTGGGAGTCAGCTGGAACTCCGTTCCTGTGCGTTCCTGCCCCAAAATAGCCCTGAGTAAAAATACATCATTAAAACAATTAAATCCAAAGCTAACATACACATACAAAAATATAAAAACAGTAATTCAAATATAGCACAGGAAGGAGGATGCACTAAGGGAATGACAGACAAACAAAATCTTCACCTGTTGCCAAGAGAAGTGGACAGATGAGTATCCTGGGGGAGAGAGTTTCAGAGTTTTGGTGCCATGACTAAGAAGGCCATATCCTGGGTTACCACCTGCCCAATCTCAAAAGTCTTAGGCACCTGAATCAGGGCCTCAGAAGATGATCATAGTGCTCAGGTAGATTCGTAAGGGAGTGGACAGTCTGTCAAGTATGCCAGTCCCAAGCCATATAAACCTTTAAACATAAGCACCAGCACCTTGAATTGTGCCCATAAACAGACTGGGAGCCAATGTAGATGGACCCAGAGTGATGTGGTCTCCGCAATCCACTCTAGTCTGTATCCTGGCTGCAGCACTCTGCACCAGTTGAAATTTCCAAACACTTTTCTAAGAGCCCCACATAGAGTGCATTGCAGTAATCTAATCTATATCATCCTGTGCTGTTTAATTCTATGCAATGCCCCTTAATGAGACCATCTACAGTTTGAGAATAAGTCGTCATTAATATGTTGATAATACCCAGTTATACATTACTTTGAATAAGCCATCAACTGCTGTTGTCTTTGTCCTGGCCCAGTGAATGAACATGGTAGTCAAGTAGCTGAGGGCAAAAAACCCAGAAGTTGAATCCAGATAAGATGGAGCTGAGGCTTGCTGGAAGGGTCACTGGTTTAAATGGGACTGTTATTCCTACCCCTGATGATGTATTGCTTTGACTGAATCCTAGTTTCCTGTTGGTGGAACAGGTGTCCATGAGAATGGGGGGAGTGGGTTTTCTTGCCCTCAGCAACATCTTGTTCTGAATCTGTCCCTCTGTCTACAGACATCTTATGTGGCCATGCTGATCCATGCTTCAGTATCCTCAAGGCAATGTTACTGCGACATGCTCTTGAAGATGATCCAGAAGCTGCTGCTGGTTCAAAACACAGCAGCTCATCTGTTATCTGGGGCTGGCTCACGGGACCTAATCTGAGGTAATTTCACTGGCGGTTGAACAATTTCTCAGTCCAATTGAATATGTTGGTGCTCACCTTTAAAACCCTTAATGACTTAGGGCTTGAAGGGTTATCTCAGCCTTCATGTTCCCATGCAGCAGCTTCAATATTCTCAGCAAGATATATTCTTAATCCCCCTGTCTAAACGCGGCTTTTTCAGTGGCTGTCCCTTGTCTCTGGAACTACATCCCAGAAGAGGTCAGTGGGACTCCTACCATCTTGGCTTTCTTGTGAGACTGTAAAACAGAGCTCCTTGGGCAGCCTCAACCTGGACAAAGGGAGACCTATACTGCAGGTTTGGGCATAAATTGTTTTAGTCTGCAATCAGATGGGCAGTTTGTCCTGATATAACTGCCTTTCCCTAATGGATTAAACCGGCTGGTTCACACAGTCACATCTGGCAGCCATTCCCCAGCTGTATTCACCCCACTGTAAGACGAGTTGGAGATGGAGTAAACAAACAGCAGCTTAATTCCAGTGCTAATGGATCCCTACACATTCATGTTGCCAGATGACTGAACTCCCCCGGTGCATGCTCAAACTGGTTCAGACCTTGTAGTTCTGGGTTCACCATTTTTTTAATGGTAGAGCATATGCGCATGTGCGCACATGTGCACCCAATAAATGTTCTAAGAAATGTCAAAGTTCTTATTTCTTTAAAAAAAATAACACCAGATTGTGCACTCCATGGTAGATATGCAGCTCTGATCTGAATGGTCAACCACGGAAGAAGTGTGCAGTGAGGCCGGAGCAGGGTGGGAGTCTGATCAAAAAATCTCCATCACAAAATGTGACAGAGTAATTAGTGGCATGCCCAAACTGCGCCAACCTGCCAGTCTGACTGCAGCTTTAGTTTTGTTTATAACGTGTTGCTTTGAACGCTGGTTTTATTAAATTGTTTATATTGCTTTACCTTGTTGTTACCTTATATCACAGGATGCCTGTGAGAAAGATGGATATATAAATTTTATAAATAAGTGAATAAATGATTCATTCTAGTTCCTCTCTAAAATGGAAATATCAATTTACTATAGGTCTCAAATTAACGAATTAACACATTTGACTTCTGAAATGCTGTTGTCCTCTAATGCTTGGAATCCAGATTGTAGTTTGCCTTCCATTCGTAGCATGCACTGCTGAAGTCAGTTATTTTGTACCAAATATGCAATTCTTATCTATCCAGATGGCTATGGGAGAAAGAGAATGTCTAGCACTATGAACCCCAACATGGGCACATGGCACTGATGCACATCGTTTCTGTTGCCTGCCAAGTATTTTTAGCAAGTGGGTAGGGCTTTCATCCAGCAGGGCACCTGATTGGCCATTGGATATCTGAAAGGCTGTGCATATTTTTTTAAAAAAATGATGTTTCACTGGCAGCTGCCACTACAGTGTCGGTTTTATCCTGACTCTTACTTCCCTTTCCCAGTATATTTTCTTTTTTAAATCTCTCTTCTTCCCTGCACTTGGGCTTCCTCCGAGTGTGTGTGTGAGAGAGAGACCTCCTGAAGCAGCCATTTTATGTTTGGCTCCACCTCCCATAACAGCCATTTTGTGAGTGTGCCCATCACCCTGTGTCAGAATTACAAAAATACCCATGGGCTTAAAAGTTTGCCCCCCCTCCGGTCTAGCAGATGGGAGAACAACATTTAAGGCCAGGTATTTAGGGATATAGGGGCTGCGGTGCCTCAAGTGGTTAAGATGCTGAACTGCAGACCTGAAGGTCAGTAGTTCGGCAGTTTGAGACCCAAGTGCTGCATGTCGGAGTGAGCTCCCATCTCTGGTCATAGCTTCTGCCAACCTAGCAGTTCAAAAGCAAGAAATTGCAAGTAGATAAACAGGTACCACTTCGGTGGGAAGGTAACAGTGTTCCGTGCGCCTTGGTGTTTAGTTATGCCAGCCACATGACCACGGAAATGTCTTTGGATAGCGCTGGCTTTTTGGCTTGGAAACGGAGATGAGCACCACATCCCTAGAGTCGGATTTGACTGGCTTTCAAGCAAGGGAAACCTTTACCTTACCTTTACCTTATTTAGGGATATAATGGTTATGATCACACGCGGAATTAGCCAAGCCATAGGTGTGAATGCCGGGCAGATTCTAAGGGCGCGATCAGACACAAACATCTATCAAGCGTCCTGCTCTCATTAGCAACCCGCTTTGTTCTGCTGCAGAAGCGGAGTAAAAAGACACCGGGGAAAACCCAGTAGCAAACGGGTTTGCTACGGGCCAGGAACGGACTTTCCCCAGTGTGATTGTGCCAGCACACTTCCATGGTGTTGTGATGGTCTGATCGGGCCATCCCGACTCCATAGCGTTGTTTCTTCCCCCGTTTCAGTATGCACATCATCACACACTGCATAGGGAGCACTCAGTGTGGAGATGCGAATAATTGATCCCTTGTTGTAGCGCACCGGAAATACGCGGCCAAAAAAACCACCCCGACTCACCCGCAGTAGCCTATGATCATGCAGTGGTGGGCCACCCCTGCAGCTCCTAGGGACTGTGTGATCACGCAAATGCGGGTCAAATTCCTGCGGAGCAAATAGCCTCACTTCCCCCCCCCCCCGCATTATCTTGCGTGTGTGAACACTGCCAATAAGTACTTAGGGATGCAACAAGGATTTCTGCTTAGCAGAGCATTCCTGGTCAAGGACAGTATAACTCCAGTCAAAAATGGAAAGGGACATCAGCAGAGAACAGCACACTGCGACCATGAAGCTTACCCACATATTCGCTCTGAAGCAAACAGCAAGAGATTTTATTATAACTATTAAAGCAAGGAATGACAGTTGTGTCACAGAGTAGCTTTCCCTCTGTTTGATTTGAAAGAATCTGCTCAGTGGCTGCTTGGCTGCCTGATAATTACTTAGGTACTATTATGGACTAAAGAGAGATGACAGCATTTTCTTTTCTTGCATAATGCTGTGTCTCCTTGCATGGTTCTAATTCTGAGCTAATTCCCTCTATTAGGGTGTAAATGCCCTCAAATTAAAACTTTATTTGCATCCAAATTTAAATTCAACCTGATGATCTGTGTTAAGTGAAATTCTGCAGTAATACAGGAGTGTATGGACACTGTCCAAAAATGGCCATGCCTTATAGAAATTAGTTTTGCTTGCCTCTAAATTTCTTACACATTTTGTCCAAGCGATTTGGTTTGAAATTTTGCTTCAGGCAAATCTGGGTAACCATTCTATCCTACATTCTGAGGTCTTTCTCTACCCCCAAGCTGTTCATCTCTTGAACTAAAACTCAATTACAGGAATGAATAAGCTGAACTTAAAATGGGTACCATTAATTGTAATATGGAAATAAATCATATGAACTGGACAATAATTATTAAGTTATCTATATGTGCGTCATATTTTTCCCGTTCCACTCAATTGTTCATACTTATATCCCACTCTTCCTCCAAGGACCTCAGTAAGGTGTAAATGACCCCACCACTATTTGTTGTCCGAAATACATGTCTGCAATGTGGTGTTAAGCTAAGAGAAAGTGATTGGACAAAGGCCACATTCACTCTCTTCCTTCCGTATTACAAAAGGGACTGCAGACTGTGTAGCTGCTCATAAGCAGTGTCTGGGGATGTTCAAATACCAGTTGGTTCAGGGATTGATTCTTCATGAAGCAGTTCCACTGATTGTGGGTCCATGTCCAAGTAAGGAGCGAGTTTATGGAAGAAAGAACAAACAACAACACTTTGTAAAAGGAAATGGCCACAGCTTTACTGAATGCATACAAAAGGGCATTGGTGCAGCATGGGAACAGACCCAGCTTAGGACAGCCCACCTGCCACCTGATGAAACCCATCCCCCCAGCCTGCCTGCTGGTGGGAACCATGGACTGCTGGTGGGTGGGGGAACCATGGCAATGGCGTGGGGACCACATGGCAGAGGGGAAAAAACGTGCTGCAAAGGCACCCAACAGTGCAGTTTAAATGCCTACAGAGGGCTCCGATGCACAACACTGCATCAGAAGTCCACCCATTGCCTTCCTTGCTTCCTGAGCTGGCCTCTAGGTGATGTGGGTGGATGGATGGCTGTTAGAATCGCCTTTGGGAACCCAGCCTGCTCATACCATGTGGCAGCCAGCAGCTGCTGCCTTCTTCCCTGCTCTCACCAGGCCCCGGCTGCAAACATGGCCTCTGGTAAGTCATGGCCAGATCTCATGAGCGGATCGAGTTCATTTGGCAAGTTATTTTCCTTATATCCAAACATTACAATACAGTGCAACCAGCAGCATTTCACGCATCTACATTCTCACACAGCTTGATGGGAGTCTCCCCCTCCCAGACCTCTCATTGCTGTGTGCCACAAATTCAGTTTGCCTTAGTAGGGGCAAACCAGTCAGTCAGCATTTATAAGCACTATATATTTAAAAATTCTTATCCTCTAAGAACATGTTATCAATTTTATTTTGTGCATGCACATTTTCACATAACTTTATGGGAATTGTACTTTCCCCAGCCACCTAATGACCCTAGAGATAAAATCAGTTTTCCCTACTGTGGAAATGCAAGAGACACTGCAAGGTGGCATGAAATAAAATCCCACCACCACAGGTATTATGCAACCACAAATTCAGTTTGAATCAGGCAGCAGTATGGAAGAAGATCTAAGGCTCCGTTTATGAGCCATCACAGCTGTCAGAAGTGGTATATTTGCATGCCAAATTTGTTCACTGCAAAGTTCACAGCACCTGTAGCAGCATCTTGTCCCAAACCATGGATGACCAGATGTATGTGCCCCTGGATTTTTGTCCCCATAGTTCCCTATTCTTAGCAATCCCAATAACAGGAATTGTCAATGGGGTTATCTGTGATTCTGGGCTGAGCCCCTTTTACAAGTCCTCTACAACTGAAACTGATCTCAAGTTCATGGGAGTGATTTGCAACATCACTCTCTCTATAGTATCACCAGTGGACTCCAAAACCATTTGTGCTTTGATTTAGCTTATAAATATACTGGAGAAAAATAAACAGAGATAGCACACACACTGTGTATGTGTGTGTGTGGGGGGGATGTCATGAAAGAAATACGCCAGAGGCTAGTCATCTGGCACCCTGAAATATAGGTGACATTTAGCTGGCCATCATGGATTGAAGTATGAACTGTTAAAGTGGCAAGGCTACAGGGTGCAGCACTGAAAGAATAATAAAACCACCTGCC
>NW_015170905.1:189987-217819 GCF_001447785.1 Gekko japonicus | reverse complement strand
ATTCGCAGGCAGAAGAAGGAAAACAGAGGCTGCTTCCAGAGAGTACTTTGTGACATAGCAGGTCATCTGTGCATCTATAGTGGGTGCATTTGTCAGAAGATATTTGCAACTAACCTGGCTGCAGTCTGAGGTACAAATCACAGAACCCAATAAAATAGATACATAAAGGCTTATGGAAAAAATAGGTTACTCGTTAGAATTATAGACTGCAAGAGACAGTGAATAATATTCTGACTCTGCTGAAAACTGGGCCGTACTGCCACCATTCGTGACAGTATTAGCAATTAGCATAAGAACCAGGAGTTATTATCTTCAAGGAGATACACTTCCATCTTTATGTCTTCTCTGATTATAATTTGCTGTTATAAGTGCAGTTAGATTGGCTTTCACTTCAATAATATTACTCATTTGTAGCATTTTTCCTCCCCAAACTAATGCTCTTCTATCCTCTTTGATAGCTTTTGCCAACCCTGAGAAGATTCTACAACCATCTCTATTGAAGAATAAGCAAACTAATGAAAGGGCTGGGTTGATGCAAGAATATTAAACTGCTGTTCCACAATCTGGCTACTTATTATCTGCCACTCCTGCACATTACTTTATTCAGTTCTAAGCCCTTAGGAGAAACCTTTTGGAAGTTAATGCAATGGTGAACTGTATTTTCTATGATACTCACCCCACCCCCATACATGGCTAACTCTGTCATGTTCAATTTCTGGAGATTTGGGAGCAAAGTCTGGGAAGGGTGAAGTTTGGGGAGGGAAGAGAGCTCACCAGGGATGTTATTGTAAAACAAATTAATCTAAAAGAATCTAAAGTTTATCAAAGGTTGCCAAGTGATAATCATGGTTGAATGGGGATATGGACCTTGGTCTTTCCATTCCAAGCCAGAAACTCTAACCACTACATTGACTTTCCCGTAACTATGAAAAATATGGATGGTGAGGAAGGCCTGCTGGGTTCGCCGCATGGATGACTCGGACGACAACATGCTCTTGCACATGTTTATTGTACTTAACACAAGACTAGCTAAAACGGCCCTGCAAGGCCAACTATATACACACCCACCCAGCACAGCCATAGTCCATTGGAGGGTTTGAATTTCCAGCCAAAGTAGCTATTGGTTGGGGCTGGGGGAAACTAGGATCCTATGTTCCTATTGTCTAGGGGAGCCAAGCTCCAGTCTTTGTTGCGGTCTCCTAGTGGCGGTCCACATACATAACACCTGCAACCTTGAGGAATGGAGAATGCTGGGAAGGCTCTAGCTTTCCAGAGTCTGATTACCATATTGGATTAACTGTGGATTAAGCTGTGGGAAGAGTCCTTCTGCCCACCATTGCTTTAATATGCTAAACATGACGTGGTGTTATGAGTTTAATGCTAGATGCTTATCTGTAGAACAGCACGAAATCAAGACACCACACTGCTGTATGAATAAGCACTATAGTTCCATACACACAAGGGCACGGACCTATCTTTCTTCATTTGCCATAAACACAGAGTCCCAGCTGTGCAGATCAAACCAAAAGGAAATTTCTTATGCAATGTTACTCATAAAAGGGCTAAAAACTTAAGCGTTACAAGTAGTTTAGGGAATATCCATATTAGGAGATCTTGAAATATTCTTCTACCTTGGACTCCATGGAATAATGTAAAGGAAAGGTGGGGGGGGTTGTGCATAGTTGGAGCTCTAAGATTGCATTCTTATTATCACTCCAATCTGGCCAGGTTGCAGGCTACGTTCCCTCTTAATCCAGTTCCCCAGAGAATAGCTGCATGATGGTTAGAAACATCACTAGCACTTGTCCTCACTTTGCCATACTGCTTTTCATGTGGAGATGCAAGGATGTCCATAGAGTCACTGCTTCCATCTGTGAAGCTCAGGAAACTGATATTTGGTAATACTACAGGAGGAATGCTTTGAGGCAGTTTTTCTTTTTTTATGTTTGGATTGTTATTCTGCTATTTCTCTATGAGCATCTAGCAATCTAACAATAAATACAACAATAAAACCCCAACACTATAGAAGACAAAAAGCTCAAGAACATGAGCCTGCACTGTTTTACTTCCCCTCTGTTCATGCCAGTTCGGCACTCTAAAGTGGGATCAAATTGGTGTGGAGAAAGATTGTGGATACCCTTGTCAGTAATGGGTCCTTGGGAAATTCCATAGATCACCTATCCACTAATACTAGGCCAAGATCTCTTAAACAGCAATTTTGGCCCCAGACTCTAGTGCCAAAAACCTTGACAGTAGGTTAGGGTTGCTAGGCCCCTCCTGGCAACCAGCAAGGGATTGGGGGAGGACTTACTGGGAGCAGGAGGGAGTCTCTGCTGATGTGCAGTGATGTGCCCACATCACTGCCCACGTGACTCAGAAATGATGCTATCACTTCTGGGACATTGGGGGGCAAGTCTCTGGCATGAGGGCAAAAACTCTATGGTAGAAGCTAAATTTACCATAGAGTTTTTGTCCAAATACCAGAGTGTCACCCTGATGTCCCAAAAGTCATGATGTTACTTCCGGGTTACGTGGGCAGTGACATAGGTATGTCACTGCACCTCGGCAGAGCCTCCCTCTTTTGCAGGGTAAGTTCCCCCTACTGGCCAGCTGATTGGCAGCTGGGTGGTAGGGCGGGTCAGCAGGGAACCCCCGCCTGTACTAGGAGGTCTGGGAATCCTACAGTACGTACATAGTGAAGAACCTTCTACTGATACAACTAGCTTTAAACAACAGTGTTATGCCTTCAGTTTTGCCTTTGCCTTCATATGTCCTTCATTTCTTAAATACTTGCAAACTATATCCTTGTTATAAAGCAGAATAGTCTATTTGCAGCATTTTCATGCCTTGGCAAACCTTAGCAGAAGATTATAATTGCACACACATTTTTTTTCTGATGTGTAATTTTTAATCATGCTTCTCATTTATAAACTTTTATATGAGATGTGAAATTGGTTCCTATTATGAAGTTTCACCATAAAGGCCATATTGTTCCCAAGTGACTGCAGACTTCATTTCCACAGAAAGTACTAGAAGTTCCCCTAGGAAAGAACAAGTCAAATTTTTGGAGCAATAAAGACAGACACAGGGAGAATTCTGATTATGATACACTGAAGGGGAACATGTGGTTATACTGCATTCTAATAACACTACAGTGTTTGCCGCCAGCCTACAGCTCCAGCTGGAGAGAAAAAAATCTAGCAATAATACATTCACCCTGTTCAGACAAATGTGTTGTCATGTCCTTCAAGAACTTGTTCTCATAGCATTTGAAAAGACTGAGTTTATTGGAATTGCCACATTTCTGCTAAGAATCTTGCTGAAGGTGGTTGTAGCTGCCAAATGCAGATTGGCACTATGGCCTTGTCATCACATCACTGGCATGTCAAAGGGGAACCTCAAATGAACAGGAAGTGAATTGAAGCTGTAAATCAACAGATATAACTGAAAATAATAACATGGATGGAAATTGAAAATAAGCAGAAAAATATATATTTTTGGAACTTCGTATATTTCTTTGGAAGTTTGGAACTTGTATATTTCTTTTAATGATGTAAACTCTTTCATAACAACCAAATTCAGATGATTTCAATACAGAATCACCTGAACCTGAAAATAAGCCTCAATTAGACCTACAGAATCTGCTTTAATAGTATGCTACAATTACTGTTATGCTAATGTTTTGCTGAAGTTAATTGAGTTACCAGAAATCCAGGCAGGATTAGAACATGACAAATAATGAAATCAATGTAACTTTCTATGTTCCAAATATATATCTACTGTCTATTAGAAGGAAAATCTATATGATGATACTGTGGACAGCTACACCTGAAACCAGACCCGGAGGCTTAGAATCTAAATAGCTCAAGCTAAGTAGCACTAGATGAATGTTCTCCACCACCCCCTTCACTGTAGAATTCTGCACACACACCCCAATTGTACTTTGTAAATCAGTTGTTATGTCTGGACATGTGCATCTTCTACTCAGACTTAACTGCTGCTGGTGCTAGTAGCCAGCATAAGAAGGCATGCCTGGACTTGTCTGGCAAGCCATCTAGATGGAACATGGCCACCTAGCTGGAGCTTGAAGCCCCAGAACAAAGGCAGGCAGGATCCTGGAACCTGCCTGTGGATTGGCCCCTGAGGGCAGCCAGCCAATCTGGAGTCTGGAGGCCATTTGAACTCACCAATTGCATGGGGGCAGGGAGTGGCTTAGGTGTATATAGTTAGGGCAGCTGCCCCATGTAAAACATTCCTGTTGAGCTGCAATAAACTGCTGCTTGTTGAAATCACTGTCTTTGCCTCTGCCATGTTAAATCCACTATTTAACACAGTGATCCCCAAGGAATGGCATGAAGGGTTAAAGGACTGATTAAACCTTGGGGGAACATACACGGATGTTTGCCACAGTCCCACTGCTCTTGTAGCATCAAAGAAAAAATATTTTATATTACTCAAATCCTATTTTTAAAAAGAGTCCAAACTCTCTTCAAGATATTTGTGGTCTTCAGGAGTACAGACTCAAGTAGTTTTGACTGGCATAAGAAGGAAGTATTCTTTACTTTTGCCAGCTCTATTTTCTTGTGATTCAGGAGAAGAATTTAAGGCGGCCAAAATTAGTTCACCCAAGGCAGAGTTGTAGGCAGTGTAAGAGATTGAGCCATGTTGGACACACAACTTGCCCATACAGAGCCAACAATATCTTATTCCTAAGTCCCACAGTTTAGCAGTCATGTCTTTAAGATCTCTTCTAATATTTAAAAATTCGGGGGGAGATCTGGAAAAACTTGAATCTTCAAGCCCTGGAAGTCAAGACAGCCTCGCTCTCTAGCTTCTGCAAGGATCCTCTGCTGTGTACAGGTGTCCTTAAATTCTACCAGTATATCTCTAGTATATAATGAGGAAGTAGTTTCATCACATACCTTACCAACGTGATAAGCTCTCTGTAGAAGAGGTGTAATATCAGCTTCAAGGCTTAAAGTGCCAACTAACAAATTCCCCATAAATGTATTCAACTCTGTTCCAACTTCAACATTTGATTTAAACCCCCTGAACTTTAGGCACAACTCACAACTATGATAATCCAAAGACAAAATATGTTCTCGTGCCCAAGCATCTGAGGTTCTCACAGTTAATTGACTCTCAAGCTAAGTAACTTTCTTGTGAGCTTTCTCTACCTTTTGGTTTGTCTATTTATGAAGGTCTTCTAACTCACCCATGCGTTGAAATGCTGGTTTTGGCATTTCCGTAATATTGTTTCTCAGTTCCTGACACTGTTTGGTTAGCACCTGCATTTACAAGTTTGTAGTAAGTGGGCTCTCTTCAGCCATTACCTCGCCCCTCCCCAGCATAGCAGATGAGGTGGATGGCGTGTCTGTAGCTGGGAAGAACTCCATTAAACGCAAAACACTTTCTCCTTTCTGTTTCCCCATCTTACCACCTTTAGGCACCATCTTTCAAAATAAAAACAATTGCATTGGAAAGGGTAAAAATATTCAAATTTTGAGTGGGCAGACAGCAAGCACTGGGTAATGGCTGCTGACCTGGAAGTTGGTCATGGCCACCACCATTAATCAGCAAAATCAGCTTCTGTTCCTAGAGCTGACGTGACTCTGTTCTGTTGGAATACACAAGGTTTATAGTGCATCTATTTGAAGAAGATCTGACGAATACCCTACTTGGGGCAGCTGAAGGCATGTTAAGTTAGGATGGCTCGATTAGGGACTTCCTTCAATTTCAAATGATTTTATATTTTTTTCCTCTCAGCACACATCCATAGTGGTATCTCTAGCCTGAATCAATGAGAACTGAATACAGTATATATGTGGAAGACCAATCCAGAAGCCTCATTGTGCCTGTTGATTACAAAAGGTGGCATTATGCAACCATGTAGTTATCTGAGTATCAGGCTAGGACTGGGGAGATCTGGATTTGGACCATCCTTCAGACATGAGGTTCACTAGTTGATCTTGGGCCACTCATTTTCTCCCAGACTAGCCTACCTTTCAGGGTAGTTGTGAGAATAAAATTGATTTAAAAGATAGAGTAGAAAGCAAACAAAAATGTTGTGAATAAGATATGGATTCATTGTTTGTTATAGGTGCCATATTTGTTATGACATCATCCAATGTGAACATAGCTTGTTACTAAAAATGGCAGGTATTTTGCCATGCTCCATTCAGCAGCATATGCCATGATATAACATTGCTGTGCCACGTGACATAAATCTCAGCATGGTACCTCCATATGTCCTGAAGACAGAATTTTGTGTTACATAATCCAAATGCTCACATCCACATGTAGATTTCCAAGTTACATTAAAATACATATATTCCCTCTACATAAACTCTTTATGTCAAATTAAGGTAACAAATGTCAAGGCTGCAAATGATCTAGAATATACCATTAAAGGATAGTATAGCAGTTCTTCCCATTCTAGCTAATTTTATAAAGCAATCTATTTTAAAGCTTGGCAACTAGCAGCACCATTTGTATGGGACTTTGTCCCATTCATCTTCACTCTTCTCTTCAAATGTTGTAGCAGCTGGGGAGTAGGAGGCCAAGAAAGAACATGTGCAGAACTAGTACATGTTCCCAGTTCTCTCCTGAGAATACAGTTCCTTCAAATAGCTATCAAATCAAAGTTGGTTTCTTGTAAAAGGTGGCTCAGGGTGATGCAGACATAACATTTCTAAAGAAGTGAGACTGATTGGGAAGAGCTCAAACCATGTCAAATTTCACTTGCCAGTGTCATATTTCAAGAAACTGGCAGCAGAAGCTAGCAGTGGAAAGTATAATTGAGTGTGGAGCCACAGGACCTTATGTTCCTTGAGATCCCTAGAAGAGCTTTGTTTGAAGAGTCACAGGTTCAGTAAAGCTATAGTGACATTTATGGCTCACAACTGAACATAGCAATGTTCAGAGCAGAAACATTTTGAACAACGGAAAAACATGGACATTTAACTGGAAACTGAATGTGCCACATTTAACTAGAAATTAAAAGGTATACTTTGACTTCATTGAACTTGTGACTGGGGTTGCCCAGTTCCCTACCATAAAATATGGTTGTGAGGCCTATGGAGCAAAAAATCCAGAAATGATGTCAATGCTCTCTAGGAATTGTTGGAACTATGGTTTTACTATCATCCAATGGTGATAGTGGCTCAGAGATTAAGACGCTGAAGCTGCTAATGGTGATAGTGGCTCAGAGGTTAAGACGCTGATGCTGCAGACCAGAAGGTATGTAACTCAGCAGTTTGAGACCCTAGTGCCTCATGACAGAGTGAGCTCCTGTCTCTGGCCAAAGCTCTTGCTAACCTAGCAGTTCGAAAGTAAGAAATTGCAAGTAGATAAACAGGTACCACTTCGGTGGGAAGGTAACAGCATTTCATGTGCCTCAGCGTTTAGTCATGCTGGCCACATGACCATGAAAACATCTTTGGACAGTGCTGGCTCTTCAGCTTGGAAACAGAGATAAGCACCGCCCCCTAGAATCGGTTTCAACTGGCTTTCAAGCAAGGGAAACCTTGACCTAATGGTTTTCTCATTGAGTTTCCAGTGATTCCTTGAGATGACTGATCTCCCTTCCAGATTTTCCTCAGAAGTAATATCAGTCCTCTCTATGAATTGCTGAAAAGTTCCCAGAAATTCCTAGAGGGGCATCATAATGTTACTTCTGGAGCAAAATGCCACCCCATAGGCCTGACAGCTGTCCCCCATGTCCCCACCCATTCAATCTCCCACTGAGTGCCAGGCCTGGCAACCCTATGACTCTCTAGGTGAACTAGCATTCAAGTCTTTCATAAATTAACAATCTGGGCTCACATAATCTCTCTCTCTTTCTCTCTTTGTCTGTCTGTGTGTGTCTTTGTGTGCACAGAATCTATTGTGAATTATGCTTCAATGCTACATCTTACTTTAGAGCACAGGTGTCGAACTAATTTGCTACGAGGGCCAGATCTGACATAAATGTGACTTTGTTGGGCCAGGCCAGGTATGCCAAAAAAACGTAATGCCTAGTCCCAGAGATATAAACTTTATGAAGGACAGCAGCCAGCAGTGCAGCACTGGACAGACCCTCCTGCACTGCTTGGAGCGGGGAGGCAACCCCCTTTCCAGCCCACTCCCACCACCAAGGACATGAGCCTGGGGCCCCAGGGTAAAAACGTGAAGCAGCTGGATGTTGCGAGCTGCCCCCTGCCCAGGAGCCACCCTGGGAAGACAAGTTGAAGTAACCCCACCACCACCACCTGCAAGCAGGAGGGTTGGTAGCCCTGGTCCAAGGCCATGTGCACAGCAGGACCCGGACCAAGTAAAGCCAAATAAACTGGAGGTATCCATGTGGCAGCAGGCCATCAAGGACAGCATCCCTAAAGCTGCAGGCCAAGCAGGGAGGTGTATGACCTCGCTGTGGAACCCTAAGCCAGCATGAATATGGCTGCAGTGGCTCCCAATTTACCAGTGTGGCTGCCACTGAAGTGAGGGGGTTCTGCTTGACTGTTGTAGATGAGGTTGTTCTGCTATGCTGAAACCACAATTGGAGTGGCTCTTCCTTCTCACCTCCCTCTGAGTAGCCACCTGTTCTCTCCCTTGTTCCAGTTGCTCATAAGCCAGATAAGAGCCCTGGATGGGCCAGTTCTGCCCCCCGGGGCTTATGTTTGATATCCTTGCTTTAGAGATTATTAGGGAATATTTGTTCTGTAACCATAGGCTAGACTCATTTGATCAAACAAAGAACATGTTGGACTTAAAACTGTACTTGGGCTTAAATATCTGTAAGCTATTAGCTTGGTGGCTACCTTTGCGTAAAACAATCTCCTCCATTGTCAGTTCCCGGTCTAGAAAATGGAAAGATTATCAGTTTTAGATCACACAACCTTACAAATCAATGTTCTTGAGTCATATCCATACATGTTAACATGTTCCAAAACCAAACCCTTGCATATCAATATAACACTGTTCGCAAAAGCCATGGTATAGTATTTCTGGGAACCCTGGTGATACATAAAGCTGTGTGTTTGTGTATTGGCTATGGTTAAGGCTTACTGAAGCCTCAAACATATCAATTTATTTCTAACTGATGCTGAAATATAATGATTAGATAAATATTAGTAAATTATTTATGACCTAGGGAAGGATCAATTTATACATAATGCTTCCCCAGTAGCCTTGTTATGTTAAGGCAGATTACAAGTATAAAGCAAGTCTACATAAAAGAATAGTACTGCTTATTGGATTATTCAGATACTTTACACCAGTTGAAACATAATGCAAAACCATGATTTATTTTAACTGTGCTTAGTTTTTTTCAGACTTGAATCAAAATCCTAGTCGATTCCTAATTAATCAAATCCTTGAAGAATTCTGGTTTTGTCACCTTTGCTCTTTCCCATTCATTGGCCCAGCTGGTATCCCAGCCTGCACCAGAGGCAAAGGCAGTGGTGTGTCACCATGAAACAATGTTCTCTGCCTTTATATATCGTGTGAAATAATAGTTAACTGAGGTTAAGACTCTTGAGTTTTCAGATTCTGGTTTGACTTTCACTACCTAACCATAGTTAGTGGAGTGGTCCACATATGAATATATGTGGTTTCCAACTCCAGGTTGGGAAATTCCTGGAGATTTGGGATTGGAGCTTGAGGAGGGTGGGTTTGGGAGAAGGGAAGGACCTCAGTGGGGTATAATGTCACACAGCACACTCACCAAAGCAGCCTTTTTGTCTTTTTTCTTTCTTTCTTTCTTTTTTACAGGGGGACTGATCTCTGTAGTCTGGAGATGTTGTGATTCCAGGAGATTTTCAGGCCCATCCTGGCAGCTGGCAACCATGCATTAATAAACATTGTGTTGGGCAGTGTCTGAACTGATCCCATCTCATGAACTATCTCCCCTGTAGGAAATATCGGAGGCTGTGCCAACGTTTGCACAGAAAACTGTGATGAAGTTCCTGGGTCATTAATCAGTCCTTTTTCTGTGATTATAAATCCAGATTTCCTATGTATAACGTGAATATCAAAAACCTGAAAGCACTACATATGGTTATGATGGAGAGAAAATAATTGTTATTCTGTTATTAACAAATCAGTTGTGAGGAGATGCTCCCTGTGTCCTTTCTGAGTCATAACTACTTAATTTACTAACAGAAATCTTTTCTCACAGTTGTCAACACTATGAGATCATCATATTCAGGGAAAAGCAAATCTAGATTCCATATGGGTAGCTTAGATCTCATTCAGCTTCTCTGTTTGTTGGTGGTAACTGCTGATAATGTGAACAACAGAAATGACACAGCTAGATTTCCAGAGGTGGGTCTGATTAGTCAGGGCCAACATAAAACTTGCCTGTTATCAATTTTGATTGTTACATATGCAGCTCGTAACACAAAAAACTTACTGTATTTAACAAAACAAAGATAAAATCCTGGTGTTGCTTGGAGAATTCTTATACTCCCTCATGACTTCCTGGAGCAAGGCAAAAGTTTTGAACAAAGCTAAAAATGGTATTATAGAGGTTCCGTTACCTGTGATAAAATCCAACTATTATTTCTGGTAGATTTATGACATACCAGTAAATTTAAGTGGAGAAACGATGATATTGAGATGGGTGTGTGCTCTATGAGAATTGGTGTCTTTATCATACTACCTTAGGTTTGCTGGAAATTTTTCTGCAATCTAGAATTAAGATCAAAGGCACTTACATAGTGCAGTGTTAAGGTTGCCAGGTCCTACCTAGCTGCCAGTGAGGGGCTCCAGGGTCTGTTCTGGGACCTTCTGGCATGCGGGCTTCGTGTACTCCAGAATGACATAACCCAGAAGTGAAATCATCACTTTGGCAGCATCGGGGGGGGGGGGGTTGGGGGGGGGGGGATGCTCTAGTTTTTTTGGGCAAAAATCTATGGTTTGAGCCCAATTTTACCATAGAGTTTTATCAAAAAACCTGTGTCCCCCCCATGTCGGCAACATGATGATGTCACTTCCGGGTGACATCATCGCATTGTGTTTGGGGGCATTTCAGGATGGGGGTTTTCCCCACTGGCCAGCTGGCC
Source organism: Gekko japonicus (assembly GCF_001447785.1). NCBI lineage: Eukaryota > Metazoa > Chordata > Lepidosauria > Squamata > Gekkonidae > Gekko > Gekko japonicus. Next base: position 206,777 of record NW_015170905.1, on the reverse strand, counting down.
GATGGTAGACAGTGGCCAGTTGGTCATCTGGCTGGCGGTAAAAAGGGGCCCACAAAAGTAGGGGAGCCCCTGCTTGGACTAGGATCCTGGCAACACTATGCAGTGTCAAATATCACAATAATGCAGAAAAATACCCAGAACACTGCGTCAGTATAGTGCCTATCTTGAGAACATACAAGTTCACCGCATGAATCAAGAAGAGGCAGAGGAATCTTGTAGATGTTTGTAGACTTAAAAATCCTCAGAAGAAAGATTACACTGTTTATTCTGGGCACCACAAATCACGGTCCAGAATTGACATTATTTGGGTATCCTCATCTACTCTAAATAATACAAAGGATGTGGATATCCTCCCAATGACCTTTGCAGATCACTGTCCTGTTACCCTAACAATACCAGATACACCCAAAAGAACGCGATGGAAGCTAAACATTATTTCATTAAAAAATAAAACCTTTGTGGATAGAACAAAGAAAAATATTAAAGAATTTTTTAAGTTCAACGATCAATCAGATTCTTCGATAAACATTATATGGATTTACCTTCAAGGCATTTGCCCGGGGGATTTTCATTAGACAAAATATAAATAGCAGAAAATTAGAGAACCAAAAAATTACCCAGCTGAAAAAACAGATTCATAAACAAGAAGAAGACGCTAAAAAGAGACTATCAGCAGATAAACTTAGACTAAAAATCCAAATATGAGCTAAACTGCCTGTTAAATCAAGAAACTGCCAAGAAGGTCTTATATACCAGACAAAACTTCTTTGAAAATTCAAATAAACCCACACATTGGTTGGCATACAGGTTAAGATGTGAGGGGGGGAAAGAGATACATTAGGGTCCTACAAAACAAACATAGACAGGGAAAAAAACTGTTTACATGATTTGAAAGAGATTTCGGAACAATTCTATGCAAAACTGTATAAAAAACAGATATTAGACCAAGACTCCATCCAAAAGTATCTTAAGGAGAATTTGAATATTAAAAAAACTGAATAGTACTCAACAAAAGCTGCTCAACCAGACATTTACAACTCAGGAAATAGTAGAAGGTATAAGAAAGCAGAAGAGAAATAAAACCCCTGGTCCTGATGGGCTCCCGGCGGGATTTTATATCACTTTTGAAGAAGAATTTATGGCCCCATTTAAACAGGTGATACAAGAGGTTCCACAAAAGAAAACGCTTCCTGACTGTGTCACCCACCCCAATGTCGGCAACATGATGATGTCACTTCCGGGTGACATAATCACATTGTGTTTGGGGGCATTTCAGGATGGGGTTTTTCCCTACTGGCCAGCTGGCCAATGGTAGACAGTGACCAGTTGGTCATCTGGTTGGCGGCAAAAAGGGGCCCACAAAAGTAGGGGAACCCCTGCTCGGACTAGGATCCTGGCAACTCTATGCAGTGTCAAATATCACAATAATGCGGCCTTAATCTCTCTGATATATAAAAAAGATTCTGATCTGAAAGAAATCCAAAATTATCACCCCATCTCTCTACTGAACGTAGATTATAAGATCTTTGCATCAATTATAGCGTTACGGTTCAGAAATAATCCATAGATACTTTCAGAGAAAATCCATAGATATCAAGCGGGTTTCTTGCCACACAGACAGGCATGACACAACCTAAGAACAATTATGAATGCCTTGGAATATGCAGAGGCACATCCAGACAAACAGTTGGCGATAGTGTTTTTCAATGCCCAGAAAGCTTTCAATAACATCGTTTGGGATTTTATGATTGAACATCTAAAGGTATCCCGATGTGGAGAATCTTTTATTAATGCTATAGAAGCTATTTACACTGAACAGAGAACTAGAATATTGATAAATGGGGACATGACAACTGAAATAAATATTTTCAAAGGTACGCGCCAGGGATGCCCCCTATCTCCTCTGCTTTTCATATTTACTATAGAGGTATTGTTGGAAAGCATAAGAAATGATAAGCGGATAACGGGAATTAAAATCAAAGGTGAAGAATACACAATTCAAGCATATGCAGATGATTTAGTGATAATACTAACAGACTCACTGGATTCATCGGATAGGCTAACGGAACTGTTAAAGGAATTTGGTCACCTGGCAGGTTTCAGGGTCAACACGACTAAAACTCAGCTTATGACAAAAAATTGTAACCCGCTACAAACTTCAAAATTGAAAAAAAAGATTCATAAACAAGAAGAAGACGCTAAAAAGAGACTATCAGCAGATAAACTTAGACTAAAAATCCAAATATGAGCTAAACTGCCTGTTAAATCAAGAAACTACCAAGAAGGTCTTATATACCAGACAAAACTTCTTTGAAAATTCGAATAAACCCACACGTTGGTTGGCATACAGGTTAAGATGTGAGGGGAAAAAAGAGATACATTAGGGTCCTACAAAACAAACATAGACAGGTCCCTGTTCTTACTAATTTGACCTTTGTATGTAAACTAGAAAAAATGGTTAGAGAAGAATGTTTAGATGTCTATATAGATTCTTAGTAATTTGACTGAGCATGTTGTTGTCCAGAGCAGAGATATAACTCTTTTTTTAGACAATCCAAATGTTTTTGCCAAATGCTATCAAAGATATCATCTTCTTTCCCCTGAAGCTTCATTGTCAAGTTGTCCAATTCTGCTATTTCAGTAATGTTAACTATAAAGTCCTTTCCTGATGGTATATCCTCCTGCTTCCAGCATTTTGCGAACAGCATCCCACCTGCCCTGAGTAAGTGGCTAACCAAGTGTACATCTACCTTCTTGAGGTTACCAGGCACTCGTGCCTGGGGCGGGTCTAAAGAGCCATCTGAATGGACCCTTGGTGTTCCTTCCCTAACTCTTATTGGCCCTCCTCACTGTCTATGTGATTGTATGTGTTTATGTTTTTGTGTTAGGGATGCCAGTTACCATGTGGGGCCTGGGGATCCCCCAGAATTACAGCTCATCTCCAGACTACAGAGATCAGTTCCCCTGGAGAAAATGGCTGCTTTGGAGGTTGGACTCTATGGCATTGTACTCACTGAGGACCCTGTCCTCCTCAGGCTCCAACCTCAAATCTCCAGGAATTTCCCCACCTGGTGCTGGCAACTCTTACCCTCCCCCCATCCAGTGGCCAGGGGAGACTCAACAACACTATTTTATGTGTTTATGCTTTATTGTTTTAAATGTTTTATATGTTGGTATTTTAAATGCTTGTTAATATCTGAAATGTTTTAATGTTTAGGTTTAATGTTCACTGCCTGAATTGTGTGGAAAGGTAGCATAATTTTTTTTAAAAAATAAATAAATAAACTAAGACAAAGAAAGTAAATATTTCAAGTGGACCTCCATAAAACTTGATGTGAGGACTGTATGGTTTCTAGTTGTGTGCTCTGAATGTTCTAGAGTGTACAAACTGCAAATTACGATACCAGGATATAGTTTCCATGAGCCCAGTAATATAAACATAAGTCAAATAACTTTTTGCATGCAGACCAAGAGCCTTGTGGGTCCACTGGGGTTTTCTTTCACAGCCTTCAGAGCATTAAACTGGATATTTTCCTTGGCAGCAGAAAGATAAGTGGTGCAAAGCCTGACCAAGCAATATATCACTGTAGTTAAAGGCAAATCTCTAATATAGAGAAGCATCAAATCACCATGACAACTGAAGTTTCTCTGCAAGCAATGAAACCAGCCTCTGATCAGAAACTGACACTCATTAACACAGCTCTATGTTCTGCAGATTTTTTTGTTCATTTGTTTTTAATGGGGGCACAAGCAGCAAAGAAGGCTTTGGGGTGGTTAGAATTTTGAATACAGGAAATTCTTTCCTCTCATTTTATATATTAATGGCAGATCTTGACTTCCTTTCAAAACAGCTTTGTCCTGTATGTGTATTCAGTTTATACCATTAACAAGAAAGGGAAAGAAATGGAGGCAGAGAGAGAAATTTCATCTGTGGAAATGAAGATAATGCTTAATTTCTGGCTTCTTCTTTTTTCTAGATATCTGTATGCAGCTTCTGAATTCTACCAATTGCCTGAAACAGCTCCATAAAGTCCATGACCCCACCTCCCTCAAAAAGCCAGTTTGTTAGCCTAAAATAAAAGCTGCATGTCCTTCAGGCTTGGAAGAAGGTAACTCTATGTAGGAATGCACTGTGAATCATATTAAAAGAATTTCTGGCAGCAGTTTCAGGAACTGGTTTTACACTTTATCTGGAATGTGTTCTTAGTAGAGTCTTTTAGTAAATAGAGGCTGTGACCTGTATTCTACCAGTTCGCTCAGCAAAGTTTGAAGCCTTCTTCCAGCCAAAAGAAACTTCCTGCAACATAAGTGGCTCTTCTGCCACAGGAGGAGCCATTCCCATTAGAGGCAGGCCCCTTAGGCAGAGTGGTAAGAATGGACCACTGATCCCAAACAGAAAACATGGAAAGAAAGAAATAGTTACATATGGATGTATTTCTGTGATAGGAAGCATAACGTTTTGCCTGCTGCCAGCAGTCCTGCTCCCATCAAGCTTTTTGCAAGGAGGCAATCTGCCAACGCAATTCCTTACTCCAGTAATTCTCAGACCCTTATAAAAAAACAAACATGTCCCAGTAGAAATTAAGATTGAATTAAAATGAATTGGAATGGGTTGAGGAAATGATAAATAAACTAATTAGGCATTACAACTTTGAAAATAACTTGCTATTGTCTTCTTTGCCAGACCGTCAACTTTAATTCATAATCTGATTTCATATACAACTTCACATCTAGCCCTTCTTCCTGGCTTGTTCCCAGAGGAAAAGTCTCTATGGCTGCTGAATCCAGGAATGAAAAAATAGCTCTGGAGCAAGCCCAAGCTGAGTGCCCCCTGTTTCACAACAAGTCAATGCTGCAATGTTCAGTGGCACCAACAATGGGCATTAGCTTGCCCATTGTTTCTCACTGGCAGCAGTGCAGAAGGAGACAAAACGTAAGCTAACCCCAACTACTACTGCTGAGAAAGAGTCTGAGTCAAATGATCCCAGATGTATTATTGGAGTTCCTGGGGCTACGTTCTGGTTGCTTTTGGCTTGTGGACCTCTGTAGCTCAGTGTGGTAGATCATCTGCTTGGCATGCCAAAGCTCCCAGGTTCAATCCCTGGCACCTTCTCCTTTGAGCAGGTGGTAGATGATGTGAAAAACCTGTGCCTGAGACTCTAAAGAGCCCCTGTCAGTCTGAGTAGACAAATTGACCAATTAACTTATTTAGTCTAAAAGCTGCTAGATTTGAGTCCAGTAGCACCTTACAGACTACCAAAATGTTTAGGGTACAAGTTTTGGGAGTCAAAGCTCCTTTCTAAAGGAGCTTCATGGATTCAGCTTCATGAATTTTAGGAATATCCCTGTAAGTTAAATGGCCAGTCTGTCCCTGGCTGTATCACTGCAAGCATTCCAGAGCATTAATATATAGATTGGCTGCACTGAGATGTTCTTCAGATGTTCTTCCAGTGATAGGAGAGACACTGAAGCAAGTCTTGCATGGCTAAGAAAATGTGTGATTAACCCACAGTTTAAATCAGTGGGTTTCGAATGGTGTGACTGCTTAGGATGGCACTGTGGGTAGAAGTATGAGCTGTTATCATGGACTTATCCTCAGGACAGGAAGGACATGTGCTCTAATTCACCCAGGACAGGAAAGGTATATGCTCTGATTCCCCCAGAAAGAGAAAAGAAACATACATTGCATATGCACTAAACATATAGAATTAATATTCTTTAAAAATTCTCTCATATAGTTGCAGGAATGGGGGCATACAAACATCACAACAAACAAAGGCATGTTCATGTTGGAAACAGATGCTGGTTGTTGTGATGTTTACACAATCACTTTGCTGCTGCTCTGCATCTATGAAGCTCATAGCAAAATTGAAGAGTTTTCTGAAATACCATTTACCATTATGTCAGAACACAGGTCACTCCACAAAAAGTCCAGAATTCTAAACTTTGGTTTAATCCTGTTTTTGAACCTCTGTTTCCTGTGATCATGCTTAAAATTTTTACTGTACTCCTTTTCTATAAGATGCTGATTCTTGTACATAGCAAAACTATTCACACAGCCATTCATCCTATGCTAACTGGAAGTGTTTCTTGTGTAAAACAAAACAAATTGGTATGAAATAAACCTGCTAGAAGTCATGTAGATTGTCCTTTAATTTCACTGGCCTTGACTTCGCCAAGATTCCAATTTAGGATGTTACACATTTATCCATCAACCATATGTTGGGGGGAAACCGGTCTATATAAATCCACCACATGCATTTTGTCAAACACAATAGGGTATAAGATGCTGATTCTTGTACATAGCAAAACTATTCACACAGCCATTCATCCTATGCTAACTGGAAGTGTTTCTTGTGTAAAACAAAACAAATTGGTATGAAATAAACCTGCTAGAAGTCATGTAAATTGTCCTTTAATTTCGCTGGCCTCAACTTCACCAAGATTCCAATTTAGGATGTCACACATTTATCCATCAACCATATGCTGGGGGAAAACCGGTCTATATAAATCCCCCACATGCATTTTGTCAAACACAATAGGGAATCCAGATAATTTAGTGTATATTCTTCTACCTTCTACAGACTGTTCAGAATTCAACATTTTTCTAAATCCTGGATAACTAAACAGTTAACAGTGAGTATAAACTGATATTTATTCTTTTGACAGTATGGCTTGGAGCCAATAGAGAATTCCCACAGGTGGAAGGGGGGCGATATTTGCAGATTCCCACTTCCCACTTATCCAAATATGCTGCTAGTCGTATTGTGACTGTATGAAACTGTTTCTGTCCAAATAATACACTCTCGTTTGTTTACTACAAAAGTTGATTTCTATTTTCAACTTTTATTCTTCCTATATCTCAGATGGGAAAAACTGAGATACATGTGCTAAGGTAGCACAGATTGAACCAATTTGCACCTTTCTTTCTGTCTCATATTGAATATATTAATATTTTGCTTGTAGAAAACAAAGGCATTTGCATTTCTAAATTCCATAAATATGCCAAATTGTTGTTTTGAAGGCTAACTAAGCTATAAATTATACCTTCTAAGCTGTTAAGGCAGTAAAATGATGTAGGTTTGATAACAGACTAGTAAACATTACTCAATTTCTCCACAATTTCAAGGTTTTTTTTTGGAGGGGGCATATTTCTTGCATCTAAAAAATGTAAATCTTTACATGTAAAAAAATTGCCAGTAAAAGTTAGAAAATGTTGAGTATGCAACTTTTAAAAAGCAAATTTTGCTTCTAAGGAGAATAGTTTTAATATTCCCACTACCTAAGAGAGGGGAGGAAGAGAGAGAGGCAGAACTTGTTGAAGATGCAATTCATCTTCTGAAATATTTATTCATACTTTGTGATCTTACACGAAATCACAGATTTATTGGGAAAACTTTTCTCAGATTATTGATGACATTGTTGAGTATGTTATTCCTATCAATCCAATGGTGCCTTTTTTACATTATTTAGCTGGATTAGTAATTAAATAACACAATCATCAACAAAACAATACATTGACCTCAGCTAGGATTGTTAATCACCAAATTTAGGGGAAAAGGTCACTTGCCTTCATGTACTTTTGGAAGTTTTAGGTTCAGCATTTCTTCATATAAACAACTGGGGGAATGGAGAACAAGTGTATATGAAAAAATTCAGAAATGTTGGGACTCTTTATTCTATATGTATACATTTATACACTGTATGCCCTTGATGTCTATGCCTAACATACAAAAGCTTGAAAAGGTGTCCAAAAGGCCAACACAACCAACATTATCATGGCACTTTTCAGACAAGATAGAGGTTTACAAAATGTATGTGGTATGGAGCAAATGGGCTAAAAGAACCATTTTTTTTCCTCTCCTATTACAACCAGTGTTCCCTCTAAGCTGAGTTAGTATGAGCTAGCTCCCAGTTTTTTAGCCTCCGGCTCACACATTTTTGTCTTAGCTCAGGAAGGATGGCTCCAGAGCAAACTAATTTTATGCAGTAGCCAAATCACTCGTTCACAACTTTAGTGCCAGTAGCTCACAAAGTAGAATTTTTGCTCGCAAGACTCCACAGCTTAGAGGGAACATTGATTACAACTACCTAGTGAAATTTATAGGCAGTAGTTACAAGTAAGACAAGAGAAAAGTATTTTTCACACTATTTGTCATTTGTTTATGGAGTTCATTGCATATAAAATCATGTTGACCATTGTCTAAGAGGATAATACAAACCTATGGTGAATAAATACTTTAATGGATGTTAGCCATGATGTCTAAATGGAATCTCCGTGTATAAAGGTAGTGAACCTCTGAATACCACTGCTGACATTTCCAGTACATATAAAATGATACTGTGCTACTGCGTGTGGTTGGGAAGAAATATGCATGTGAAAGGGGTCCACTTTCCTGTTTGATCTGAGCTTCAAACCAAGTAGCCTGAGGGGGTCAGTTTTCCTTCTATCACAACTCTCTCCTATGAGCTGCTGGTTTATCTTTTGCACCTGGTTTGAGGGAATATACTTAGACTCAAAAAGTTATGATAACATCAAGCATACAATGATAATACTCAGCACTAGAAAGGTCACAGAAATTCCAAACACCCTTATATTCTGTTCAACAGATATCACTAAAGAAGAGAAACAAGACGTTGGACAAGAAGATGAAGCAGGTTTTAAATCTGCCTATCCAAGCAGATTCAAGCAAAGATCTAAAACCTCAGATAGGATTCACCAATATCTCGAATGAAAACAAAAAAAATATCCCCCCCCCCTTGGAGGGCATGAAAAGAGGAAGATAATCCAGGCGAGATAGCTGGTATATTCCCTGTTTGGTGGAAAGTGAGAAAGAGGGAATTCCTGGATCCTAAGAATGGGTCCAAATAAAAAAAGGAGGATAAGTGATAGAAGCTATTTTAGGGAGTTGAAGTTTAGTCTAAATTTGTCTTCAAAGTGTCTGAAGCTACCTTTTCCTCCTACACCCTTTGTAAATAAGGAGAACGATTGCTTCCTCTCTCTTTATATTTTTGAAGTATTACACTTTTTCAATTAGCAATCAGACTCTTAGCATACTTCTAAATTGCCTAATGAAGGTAAATGTGAACAATTAATTAAGTCACTTCACACATATGTGTACAGGCATGGGTAACTTATGAATCTTTCCCTTGCTATTTTGGTCACTAAAATATGCTCTTGTATTAATCACTGTCACTTTCCATAAGTGTCTACCTATTTTCAGTATCCATCCCAATGCATTTTACACTATGCCCCAGCATACTATAAAAGGCAGAGTATACATCAGGCTATCGATTTCACACACAGCCTTTACTGCTATATTTTCTGGGCTGGTGATCCTCACATCCCTTTCCTAAACATACAACTTCACATATTTAAATCAGCCCACATTTTGCTGTTTTCCCCTCTGCTGTTGGTAAGGAGCAAGAATATAGCTTATAAATTATCCTTCTCTGCCGATCTCTCTCAGAACCTCTGCAAGGATTGGGGGGTGGGGAGTTAGGTTGGTCCACCCCAGGAAGTTCATGGATCGTGACATCTCCTGGGGATTTCCCAGTTAGCAAAGCTGGTGCTCCTGGCACAACCCTGGTTGATCACTGGAATGAACATGTTTACTCTGCTGCAAAGCCCTGCATACTCCTTGGTTTACTTAGAAACTTGAAGCAATGAAGCGGTTGGGCAGATAGCTCGAGGGCAAGCAGAGAAAAAATCAAAGTGCATGTGACTGAGCATAGGTGAGAGCACATTATTGTGCCTACGCTGTGGCAGTGAGAGCAGCAAAGTGAGTTCATTTCTCTGCCACCATTGCATCCATGCTATCCTGGTCTCTGCAGCTTTTATGGGTTGTAAAGGGGCTGTTCCTGAAAATATAGACCCAGAAAACATACAGGCTCACCATGATGCTTTTGTTCACACAGCTAAATCTCAGGATACCCCTGGTGTGAAGTCTGGTCCTAGTTGTATGGATAACTTTCAGTTGGTGAGCCTAATAAAGTGGACAACTTACTCAGAAGTATGTAGCTCATCACATCTAGACTTGACCCTTGCCTTTTGGGACTGCTGCGACTGGGACAGGATAGGTGGGTGAAATGGTCCAACAGGTAATAGAAGCCTTAATGTGGGAGGGAACAGTTCTTTCAAGGTTATCATGTGACCCCTCCTGAAGAAGGAAACCATGGATCCCACTGACCAGAACAACTACCACCAACATTCCATTTTTGGGCAAGGTGCTTGAACAAGTGATGGCCATACAGCTTTGGGTAGTCTTGGGGGAGATAGATTATCTAGAAGAAGAAGAAGAGAAGAGATTGGATTTATACCCCGCCCTTCACTACCCCAAGGAGTCTCAGAGCGGCTTACAAACTCCTTTCCCTTCCCCTCCCCACAACAGACACCCTGTGAGGTAGGTGGGGCTGAGAGACCTCTGACAGAAACTGCTCTTTTTCAAGGACAGCTCTTATCAGAACTATGGCTTGCCCAAGGTCATCCAGCAGGTGCTAGTGGAGGAGTAGGGAATCAAACCCGGTTCTCCCAGATTAGAGTCTGCACACTTAACCACTACAACAAACAAGCCCCCAATCTGGACACATTTCAATGTGGATTCAGGCCTGGCTTTGGAATGGAAACAGCCTTGGTAACCCCGATGGATGATCTTTGCCAGGAGAGTGACAGGGGAAGTGTGTCCTGATTCTCCTGGACCTCTCTGCAATGTTTGATACTATTGACCATAGTATCCTCTTGGAAAAGATGGTTGATTTGGGAATGAGTGATACCATGCTTTGATGTTTCCATTCTTACTTGACTGGCTGATTCCAGTCTTGACTGGCTGGGGGCTAGGATCCGCTTGGCCCATTGTTCCTGAGAGTGAAGCTCGGCCACTTCGCATGACCGTGTGGCAACCTAGCCATGCACGTGGTCAGAGATGGATACATTACACCCCTCCCCCCTTGGTCCAAAAGACACCCACAAAGTCCTGCAAATAGGAGAGTGCTTTACGTGGTCTTGTAGAGCGGCGAGGTGCTGGAACCGGGGCAGAAGGTGATACCGTTGCACTCGGCTGAGAGCTGGTCAGTGTTGGCTGCCATGGGGCGGGTAGCACTGCTTCTCGGGGCAAGGCCGTGCTGTCTGCAGGAAGATTGATGGGAGATAAGCCGGGTGCCTCATTGGCCCGGGGCAGGGTGGCCGGCAGTGGAGATGGGGCGGCTGCTTCTGGGATGTCTGGGTCCTCGAGTTCCCCTGGCTCATACGGCAGAACCCACCACCACAGCTGGTCAATGTGGTGGTGCAGTATCTGTCCATCCTTGCTGGAGACCTTATACGATTGGGGTCCCTGGACTCTCACCACTTTGGCTGAGATCCATGGCGGCCCTCACGCATAGTTCCAGGCGTAGACTGGGTCCTCAGGGGAAAACCCTTGGGCCGCCTTGGGTGACTCCGTGGCTGGTTCTTCTTCTGGGGCTCTATCGGGATGAAGGTGATCCAGACGGGTCATCAGGCGCCATCCCAAGAGGAGCTCTGCTGGGCTGTGTCCCATTGCGGTATGGGGCGTTGTTCTCTGGCTGAAGAGGAATGCTGCGAGCTTGTAGTCCCAGTCCTTACTCTCCAAGCGGCAAAGCGCATCCTTGGTCATCCAAACCATGCATTCGGCTTGGCCATTGGTTGCTGGGTGGAATTCCATAGTAGCGTGTGAAGTCCTGGAATTCGCTAGAGGTGAAGGCCGTGCTGTTGTCTGTGACCAGGGTGTCAGGAATACCCTGGGCACTGAAGATGTGCCACATGGCCGGGTTGGCGGCTCTTGAGGAAGTGAACGGTACGGGAACGACCTCGAGCCATTTGCTGTATGCGTCCACAAGTATAAAAAATAGTTGACCCTGGAATGGCCCCGGAAAGTCCAAGTGGAGTCGAGACCAGGGCTTCTGTGAGGACTCCCAGGCTCTAGTCAGAGCCCGGGGAGGATCGGGCCGGGATTCTTGGCAGGGCAGACATCTCTTTACCCCGGTCCTTGATGTCCTGATCCAGCCCTGGCCACCAGACATAACTTCTGGCCAAGGCTTTCATCTGGACCACCCCTGGATGCGTCTTGTGGAGTGCTGTGAGGACTCGTTCCCTTAAAGGGGATGGGATCACCACCCTGCCACACCACATCAAGCAGCCTTTGTGGGCCGACAGCTCGTCCTTGTGGGATGCAAACGCAGTGAAGTCAACCACCCCCCTGGGGCCGTAGGCCACCCCCTTCTCACCCAGTCCAAGACGCGGCAAAGGATCAAGTCTTTAGCTGTGCGGTGCGCCACTTCTCAAACGTGCACCAGTTGATTGGGAAAAGCCTCCAGAAGCGTGACCTGATGAGCTGGTGCTGGGTCCGAATCCATAGACGGCAGTGGGAGACGGCTCAAAGTGCCAGCATGCCCCATTGCTTTCCTGGGCCAATGAACAAGCACATACGCGTATCCTGCCAAAAAAACCAGACCACCGAAGCACTCGGGGAGACGTCATCTGCGGGGTTTGGCAGTTGGGGGCCAGTAGGCCGAGGAGCGGTTTATGGTCCATCAGGATCATGAATGGCTGACCGTACAAGTAATGGTGAATTTTTTCCACCCCTGCCAGAATAGCCAGCGCCTCCTTGTCAAACTGTGCATAGTTACGCTCTACATATGACAAGGTGCAAGAATAATAGGCTACCGAGACCTCCCGGCCATCCGGCAACTGGTGGCCTAGGACCACCCCGACCCCATAAGGAGAGGCATCACAGGCAAGGACCACAGGAAGCGCCTCATTGAAATGGGAGAGGACCAAATTGGAGACAAGAAAGTCCTTTACCGCCTGGAAAGCAGCAGCGTGCTCTGGGCCCCAGACCCACGGAGTGTTCTTATCCAGCAGGCGGTGCAGAGGTTCCGCCACAGCAGCCTTCAGAGGGAGAAAAGAGTCATAAAAATTTAACAGGCCCAGGAAAGCCTTTAATTCCATCTTGGAAGTAGGTGGGGGAGCCAGTGTGATGGCCATGGTTTTATCTTCAGTGGGGTGGATACCCTGGGCATCTACGGCGAACCCCAAGAACTCTACCTTGGGAACCCCGAGCAGGCATTTTTCACACTTGACCTTCAGGCCGGCCGTGTCAAAACACTGGAGCACAGCCCACAGCCAGATGGCAAAAGTCGAGGCATTCGCGGCCACGATGAGCATGTTGTCTAGAAATGGCTGCACTCCTGGAATACCTTTTAATAAATATTCCATGAAAGATTGAAAGATGCCCGGTGCAACCAATACCCCAAACTGGAGTCTATGTACTTTGAAAGCCCCCTTGTGTGTCGCTATCATTTGCGCTTCTGCCGTGGTGGCATCCACCAGCAGTTGCTGGTAGGCCTGGGCCAAGTCCAATTTGCTGAAGATCCGTACCCCCGCCAGTGCGGCTAACACGTGGCTGACCACCGGTACAGGATAAGCGTGGTCTTGGAGGGCTTTGTTCAATGTGCATTTATAGTCTCCACATATCCACACATCGCCATTAGGCTTGACCAGGGTGACTATTGGAGTCTCCCACCGTGTGGAAGCGACGGGCTCTAACCCCCCCTGGGCAACCAAGCGATCAAGCTCTGCCTCGATCTTTGGCCTCATCGCAATACGGGGGTGTCTGGCCTTGACCCTGATGGGGTGGACGGCTGGGTCGAGGTCTAAGGATATGGGGCCCCCGGTGTATCTGCCGAGTGTGCCATCAAAAACCCTGGGGAACTCCTTGCACACAGCCGCAAAGTCCTCAGCCCGTAGCTGATTCACCCCCGTGATCGTCAATCCCAGGGGCCCAAACCAGGAAAGTCCCAGCAAACTGGAGAGCCTCCCCCACCACCACCAGCAAGTCCAATTTTCCATGGAAGTCCCATGGTCTGATGTTGTCTGGTGGGCAGAAGTTTTCTGGAGCTGTTTCCGGGAACGGCAGACCCTGGCAAGATGGCCCGGCTTGTTGCAGGAGATTGCGTCCCTGAAACGGCACATCCTGTGTTCATGCACCTCTCCGCAGCTGGCGCAGGAAGACGATGAAGAAGAGGCTTTGGCCGAGGATGGTCCCCCTGAGCAATGCTGCTGTTGGGATGAACGACGGCATAGCTGGAGCACTTCCTCGTCTTCTGAGTCGTCTGACTCGAGGGCTGCTTGAGTGCGATGGACTGCCTGCACACGGCGGTCTTGATGCACCTTTTCGTAGGCCACAGTTTCCCAGAGCGCCTTGTCTAGGTCCAGGTCGTCCTGGCTAACCAGTTTCTTCCGAAGCTTGGATTCCCAGAGACCCAAGAGGAACTGGTTTAGGAAGGCATCCGCCAGGTTGGGAAACAAGCACCTGGTGGCCGCCCACCGAAGCCCAGCCAAGAACTCTTAAGCCGGCTCGTCTGGCCCCTGGACCCGCGCAAAGAAGTCCATGTGCTCAGCAAATTTTGTGGGCTTTGGTGAAAGGTGGTCAGTCAGTACTTTCACCAGCACCACGTATGATTCATCCTTAGTCTGCTTAGGCACAATTAGGTCCTTTAGAAGCAAGACAGTGTCTATGCCACAAGACCGGAGGACGTGGGCCTTCTTCTTACCCGGATCTACGATGTCATGGCAGTCGAAGTAACTCTCCAGGATCTCGAGCCATGTCTCCCACTGTGCGGGGTGGGAGATATCGAAGGCGATGATGCTTTCCTGGGAGGTAGCCATCATGCTGTTTCCATGTGGTGCTGGTAGCTCGGGAACAGAAGCAGCGGCGGCCGGAGTGAGTCAGGAAGCGCTGCTGTTCTCGGGGTCAGCAGGGTGAGGTACGGAGCAAGGAGCGGTGCGATGAGCAGCTACCGGTGGACCTGGGCACGATGCGAAGTGGCATGCAGCAGTCTCGGTGCTGGGGCTCGATGCAATGCTCGAATCTTTGTCCGGGTCATTGTTCATGGGAGTTAGAATCCCACCTTTGTTGCCAGTGAAAAGTACTGAGGCTTACTAGCTATTTCAGCTCTCATTCTTTTATTTAGTTCGAAACAAGACAACTAGAACCGGCTCGCAGGCCGGGTTATATGTGCAACAATCCCACACCCAAAACACCTACACACAAGTGATTGGTCATTATAGTAGCCGAGAGTCCCATGGGCTTTCGGCCAGGAGCCTAGCCCTCCTATTGGTGCAGTCTAGGATCCACTTGGCCCATTGTTCCTGAGAGAGAAGCTCGGCCACTTCGTGTGACGACCTAGCTGCGCATGTGGTCGGAGATGGATACATTACAACCTCATTGGTATATAATGCCATAGAATCCACCCTCCAAAGCAGCCATTTTCTCCAGGCGAAGTGATCTCTGTTGTCTGGAGATCGGTTGTAATTCTGGGAGATCTCCAGGCCCCTGCCACTTAAGCTCTGCTTTTCAAACCCTGTTCTCTGTGCCCTTGCATTCAGAGATTGAGCTTTTCTAGTAGTGGTACCTCACTTCTGGAATGCCCTTCCCCTTCAGGCTTGCCTGGAACCTATGTCACATTCTTTTAGGCACTAGGCCAAAATGTTTCTGTTTACCCAGGCTTTTAAAGGGCTGGTGTTTTTTAAAACACCATTTTATCCTGAAACTGTTGTTTTAAGCTTTCTATGGTCTGTTTTTATGATTGAGTAGTCTGATACCCATGCTTCACTACAGTATTTAAGTTCCGTAAATCCAGTTATAATACTGATGATGTAAAGTTTGAAATGTAACATTTGTTGTAGAAATTCTAATGGAGAAGATTGTAGTGTAAAAAATGAAGTGAGACAGATGTACTTCCCCCCCACACACACACACTACTGAAGGACCTCTTTGTAGACCACATTGGTGGTTCTGCCCTCAGGTGTGAGGATCACCAGGCTGCTTGGTGAGCTTACTCTGGAGCAGGCAGCATTTAAGAAGCAGTTGTCTGTTAAGTCAACTCCTGCCACCTTCCACAAAAGTGATGGCCTCTCTACTTGTGTTCCTGTTTTATTTTGCTCATATAGAGACTGTGCTGTTCTGAGCAGCTCAGTGCCCAGCAGGAGTACTATGTGCAAATATCTTTGCTGCAGTCCTAAATTGCCTCCTCCTTGTAGCATTGGTGTATCTGGCTCAACATTTGCCAGGAGCTTTCTTGGGGGGGGCAGTAAGAGGTGAGAGGTGTGAGGGGGAGTTTGTGTGAGGGAGTGGTGATGTGGTGGACATTTATTCAGGTTCATGAGAGAGGCATGCATCAAAATGGCTCCTAGAATTGTCCTTTACTATCTCCCCATGAACATTCATTAACTCAATTGTCACGCTGGCTTTTTAAAAAAATGTCTATTCAGGATTCTAGAATTGCTGATTTCTGAACCTGTCCTCAGCTGTTTGCAGTCTCTTTTAACTGTGTTTTTACCTCAGAACATTGAGATCCATAGCTGAGCAATCAGAGGGAGGTGGGTGCAATCAGGCAGGTTTTACCTCAGAACTCTGAGCGACACAAGTTGACCTATCCGGGGGGGGGGGGGGGGGGGTGGGAGCAGCAGCCTGCCAGGCACATGGAAAACAATTGGGGAAACACATTTGGCCCCCTTTTTACCCCCTTAGGGGTCGTGTTTCTCAGAAATCTCTTTGTGGGGGGTTTGACGTCATGGAAGGAATGCACTCCCCTTATTTTGGGTTTCTTGGTGCAGGGGTTTGGCTTGGACATTGAATTGGGGGGAAGGGCATACTCCCCCTTTTTTTTACAAAATCACCTCTCATTTATGTTACATTTAAGAACTGGGAAATAAGTACATATTCAAAACACCATCTGAGCAATCAGATATTAAGCAAGTTCATATGAACCAA
>NW_015170905.1:157035-188433 GCF_001447785.1 Gekko japonicus | reverse complement strand
CCAATGTGGAGGTGGGGCCGGCAGGATCACTAAGATGTTACTGCTGGGGTGGTCTCCCTTGTGGCTTTAAACACCATGCAACTGCTGGTGCACCTGACAGACAACCACCTGTTAGGTGTAGGAGGTGGGGGGGAGTATGTTGGAAGCCATCAGAGAGGCTGGGCCAGCAGCATTACTGCATCTCACAGGTGGTTGTTGGTCATTCCTGATTACCCCCAACTGTCATTAGCTCTCTGCAGTCTCCTGTAACTGTAGGGTTTTGTTTTTGTTTTTACCTCAGAACACTGAGCTCCACAGTTGACCAATCAGAGACTGGGGGGGGGGTGCAAGGAAGCAGCCACCTGGCAGTCACATAGGAATCAATGGGTGGAGCACATTTTACCCCTTTATTAGGTGTTGAATTTCTGAAAATCTCTTCTTAGTGAGCACCTACGCAATGGTAGGAGCACTCTCCCCAAATTTGGTATCTCTACGTCCAGCGGTTTGGCCTGGGTGTTGATTTTACGGTGAGGGGACTTTCTTTTATACATATAGATGAGTCTTTTCAAATGCTTGATTATAATAAATATATTTTAATGTTTTGGGTTTTTATTATTTTTATTTGGTAAGCTGCCTTAGTTACTAGAGAGGCAGCATAAAATGTTCTAAATAAATAAATAAGGATTGCCTACTTCACATTGTGCATATAGGAAAACAGGAAGAAGCCCACACCTACTCTCCCACTATTCACAGAGGACTATTGTCCCAGTAAGTATCTGAACTAAACCTTTATGATCAGATAGCAAGTTTGTCCTATGAACTATGCTGGCTAAAAAGCATAAACACTCCAAATGCCAAATATTGCCCACTCCTGACTTTCATCATTTCAGGACTATCACGTGGAACAGCAATGTGCACAAGTGGTAATGTTTGCACACATATAGGGCTGAGATTGTTTGCACCTGATGATTAGTAATGCCTGGTGCTTGCAAGCTACAAATAAGTACAAATAGAAGCTACAGATAGATTGTTTCATGTTGTGAATAACACAATGACCCAATGATGATAATGTTACTCTTCCTTTTTATTTCGATTAAGAAAGAGATGCTTTCATCTGTACTTATTAAGTTTTATTGAACAATAGTTCCCCTTTAAAAAAATAGTGATTTGCCTGACACGAAGAGATTTCACTAAGCCTTGCTATAGATGTTCTTATCTGTTAATTTGCTATGCAGCTCAAAGTGTGTTTTCTTTAGCAGTGGCTTGCTTCAGACTTCTGCCAGAAGCCTGAATGCTTGTATAAAATACCATTTCAGATGTACTTAAAAGGGAATGTAACAACTCATTAAGAGAGAATTTCAGGACAATATGCAACATAATGTCATTATCACAGCAAGTGAGAAAGAAGAGTAAGTAAGGGTAAAAAAAAATATTTCCACAAGTAACGCCATACTGAATAACATGTTCATGGAAATGTGTAGCCTGACAGCTATTTGATTGGTCTTAAAAGCCACATGAAGTCAGATGGGATACTTAAGTCTTTTTCTGATCTGTGTTACCCTGCTGTGACTCATACATTGTCAATGACTTTCTTTCCTGCAGGTGTAAAAGGTATAGTTGCTGAAATAGGACAGGGCTTTGCTTTTTCCCTAGGAAGCATTAGAAACTGCATAGCTGAAAAGAATTTCAAGATAAAGTTCTGAGAAGATAGAACTCTTGGAAACTCTTCAACTGGATTATCTAATGAAGCCCTTAATAATTCCTCCATCTAACCACAATCCTCATAACCAGTTA
The DNA here is from genome assembly GCF_001447785.1 of Gekko japonicus. NCBI lineage: Eukaryota > Metazoa > Chordata > Lepidosauria > Squamata > Gekkonidae > Gekko > Gekko japonicus. Next base: position 186,660 of record NW_015170905.1, on the reverse strand, counting down.
TGGGCTTAGTCCTCTTGGGTCATTTCAGAATCAGCTCAGCATTAATTGCTCTCTTAGGTGATTTCCACACAGTATATTTACTCTTGGTCACACTCCCAACAGCAGAGGATTATTTCCAAGCATCCACATTGTATTGTTGTTCATCTGTTGCCTCTCTGTGGTTATTCAAGCTTTCTCAAAACACCTCTGATCTGATTTTTCCTGCCAGTATGCAGCTGAAGAGTGTCCTGTGTGAAATGTATTCTGTATTTCAAGAGGTGTCACATACTCTGGGACCATTTTTCTCTCTATGTTCCCCCACAGCTTCCATTTGCCTGCTGTCACTCCTCTGTTCCCTGCTGGCACTCAATGGGGAAAATGTGGGGATGCATGGGACAGCTGCAACATCACTTCTGGCTGTGTAACTAGAAGTGTTGTCACCACATTGTTGGATGCTCTAGGATTCACCTGAAAATGTAAGTTTTTTACCATAGGTTTTCAAGTAAATCCTGGAACATCCTATATATGGTGAGGCAGTTCAGGGCTGGCAATCCTATGCCATTTCCTCCCCCACACAATTGGCTATAGTTTAATTGGGGGAGGGGGGGACAGCAATGGCTAAACTGAAAAATGTCATGCAAAGGTCTAAAACAGTAAGGTACATGCAAAGCTTAGTGGTCTGATCACATACTTCACAGCAATCAACAAAAGTTTCAACTCTATTTTCACATAAATTAGAATTCAAATTTCTGTTCATGTGCCTACTATGATACTGTCTCCATACTTTCACAGCAAACACTGACAGCTTCAGTAGAGTTTCAGCAAAGTAAGGTTCTAGTAGTAAATAATTTTTTCTAAGCATCTCTGGGGCAGTCTAGTCACGGCTGCCTTAAGACATGCTGAGAACCTAAGACATCTCAAGTTTAAAAGTGGCCCCTGTAGCATTAGCAAAAAAGGTAATTTGGTATTTTTTTTTGTTTGCAATTAGAGACTCTTTACAATCTAAACTGTAGCATGCGCATATATGCAGCTCTAAATATGGTCAACCAAAATGTAACATTCAGAGCCAGAGAAGAATTTTCAGGTAAGTGACACTCAGGCTGTGTCAGACTGCTGAGTTGGCACAGTCTGGCCCCAGCTCTAAGTCTTCCATTGCAGTTTGTAATGGATACATCCCACCCTGAACTGGCCTCACTGTATGCTCACCCTGTGGTCAACCGTTCAGATTATTGCTGCATGGCAACCACTGAGTGGGTGGTCGGGCGACTTCTTTTTAATTTGACTTTTGCATATGAACATAACCACTTATTTGAAGTACTTCTCTGTTTTGACAGCTGAAGGAGGCCTTCTCTGAAAAAACTCATCTTTTCAATTAACCCCTTCCCCACCCTGTGTGCTGCAAAGCTGTAGGCAAAGGAACCAGCATGAAAAAAGGCAAAGGAGGCTTCTCAGCCTGCCCTTCTCAGCCTGCCCTCCCCTTCTTGCCTCAGAAGAAAGATGAAAGCTTGCTGGTGTGCATGAAGATGTGGCTATGTGCACATTACTAACTGACTGGGGTTAAAAAACAAGGAATGAAAATCAGAGATCAGACTTCCCAACTGGGTTGAGTTTGCATCAGGGGAGTTCAGACATCCGGAAATGTGGGGTGAAAGCACTGATATCCGTAAACACCGGACTTTTCCCAGTACCTGATTACTCCACTTCCAAAGCGGGCAGAACAGGATGGCAACAACTGGGGCACAGAAGGCAAATGTTGCTGTCTGATTGTGCTCTTTAAATCTGCAAATGTATTGCAAGAATATTGGCACAAACTGCTTCTGTAACTGCCGCCTCAGTGTACTGTATCTGAATGTTATGAGAGGGACAAATTTGTACTCCAGACCAAATTATAAGCTCTTCCCCTATATACTTATTATATTAAGACTCTATTCCATTGTTAACACATTTTTGTTTCTTACACTGTACAAAGTTCTAATGGGCATTTGATTTGTATCCACTTAGAAAACAAAATCTTAGATATCAGTGGCCCATTCTATTGCTTATAATATCCACTTATTTAGCTTTAGCTTTCCATGATTAATTATAGTGGTCCATGTATATGTACAGTCCATGCATTTTAGGAGATCCTTTTATGACTGGAAATCATTTTCCAGGTGCTCAGGAAAAAAAATGAGTCTCTGGCTCACTTTTATAATCTTGGCATTTGGCTGCCCTTTAAAAATGGCAGCTATTACTAACAAGATGAATACAAGTCTATCATTGGTCTTATGAAACTGATTTTGATTTTTCAGATAACTTTAGGGGTTGCAATTGCTTACAGACTAATTTTTCCTTGTGATGAGTAATAGCTCATACCAAGCAAACCTGAAATAAAGAAAGTTGACACAATTAGGAAAATAAAGAGCTACAACTGTATTAGAACAACAAAGGTCTACAATGTTAAGAATGTTGATAGCTAACTCCAGTGTGAATGACTACTGAAATGCAGAAAAGCCAGGCCCTTTCTGTCTATGCATCCCTAATATCTAGGTGAGCTTCAGCCTAGTTCTGAATAGGGTTGCCAACTCCTGTTTGGGAAATTCCTGGAGATTTTGATGGTAGATCCTACAGAGGCTGCAGGAGAGGGACCTCAACGGAGTGTAATGCCATAGAACCTATCTCCCAAACCTGCCCTTTTCTCCAGGGTAACTGATCTCTGTACTCTGGGGAGCTGTTGTAATTCTAGGAGATGTTCAGGTCTCACCTGGGATTTGGCAACCATAGTTCTGAGCCAGGTGCAATCACATGTACAAAAAGAATCTTGTTATACTAGTTTGATTTCATGAAAGTGAGAATGAAAAAATCTAGTGTTAGTGCTGGAACTAAGGCTGAAGAGTAAAATAGAATCCTTCCATTTTAATAACATACTTCATTATAAGCATAGGAAATATTGTAAAGTGCATTCTCTTTCTATACCCCATCCTCTTTTTCCAAGATCCTCTAGCTGCCTTATTATATTCAACAGTTATTAATCAACAGGCTTAGGTTTGGCCTTTCTGCCCCAGGAACAACAATTTCTTAGAAACCAATATTAAATGAGAGCATTGGCTGCAAATACTTTTGTCAACAAAACATGCTGCTGCTTACGCTGAAATAATATTCTTTTTAAAAAACTGTTTTTAAAAAGTTTGAAAAGAAATATTGAAATGCCTGTCTTCCTTTGTCAAACAAACTTGATTAAAAATTGAAGGAAAAATCATGCAGACAGAACTAAAGCAAGAACACTTATGCCGGCAAATCTTGACAGACAGGCCCTCTGTGGAAAGCAGGTGAGGCTTCACCATCATTCTACACCAATGATTTTTTTCAGAGGCATTCAATGTACTTGTGGGTGTTTTTCCTTCAAGCCGTTCCACTTTGTATCTAGTTTGGCATGAAAGAGATGGATATAAGACGAAGTGGGAAACTATAGTTTATATAAGAAGTGAGGCACCTGATTTGCCATATGCCTATCTGTCATTAAAAAAGGCAGAGAATTCTTACAGCAAATGTATCAGGTTACATATATGATGATCTTAGAGCAGCCATCCCACTCCAACTGTTCCATATCAGCAACAAATATCTAAAATTCTTGAACCCAGATAGGTAATACCTTTGAATGTAAAGGGCACCAAAGGCTAATATTCACTGAGCTACAATATGTTGCCATGCCTTCATAAATCTTCTAGAATAGTGTCCAGGAATTTCTGGGTGTTGGAGACTGAGCTCAAGGGCTATCCATTCTAGGGGTGTGCAAGAAAAGAAATGGTTGACTTCAGCTGCAGGTACTTTTGACTCGAAATATTCGGTATTCCAGAATATTCCCAAATACCAGTAATACTCAGGAAACCCCGTAGGGTATAATGGAGAAGGGATTTAAAGTTTAAATCCCTGCTGGGTTGACTTGTCTCGCACCGCCACTGTAGCGTGATTCTGCGACTCAACCCAGCAAGCATTTAAAGTTTAAATCCCTGCTGGGAGGGCTTCTTCTGTGGGGTAGTTTAAACCACCCTGCAGAAGAACCAGGCCCCAGGATAGGTGTGGTCGGGGAGAGCTCTCTCTGCCACACATACCTGTCAGCCTAGCAGGGCTTCTTCAGCAGGGGTGGTTTAAGCCACCCCAATAGAAGAAGCCAGTCTTGGGACCTGTGCAGATGGGGAGGGCTCTCCCTCCCTACCACACAAACCTGACTGCCCTGCAGGGCTGTGGGGTTTAAACCATCCCACAGAAGAAGCCAATGATGGGATCTACACAAGTGGATAGGGTTATCCCTCCCTGTCGCACAGGGGGAGGGCTTCTTCTGTGGGGTGGTTTTATCTACCCTGCAGAAGAAGCCAGCCCCAGGATCTGTGTGGATGGGGAGGGCTCTCCCTCCCTGCTGCACAGACCCAGCTGGGAGAGATTCTTCTGCAAGTGGTTTAAACCTCCGCACAGAAGAAGCTGGCCCCAGGATCTGTGTGTGCGGAGAGGGGTCTCTCTCTCCCCACACACAATCCTAGCGGGGAGAGGATCAGCTGGGGCAGTGGGATCTCTGAGCTGCTGCTGCTGCCCCGGATGGTCCTGGGCTTGCTCTTGCATATCTTAAACTGAGCTGCAAGAGGAGCCAGCCAGCCTTTCCCTATTCTCTGGAGTTGGGCCACAGCTGCAGCACAACTCCAAGGAAGGGACGGAAGGGGTTTAAACTTAAAATTCTGTCCCTTCACTTTGCCACCCCTGAATAAAAGCTGAATAATATTGGCTTTTATTTGGGTAGGGCTACTTATAAAAATAAATATAAAACTATATACACACACATATGTACACACACACACACAATATTTTTTAAAAAATATTTGTATAGTGTGTGTGTGTGCGTGTGTACTATAAAAATATTTTTTAAAAAATACTGATAAGGTATTTTTCAGGTATTTATTCAGTATATACCAAGCACCGACCTCTAATCCATCCCCGTCAGAAACTGATTTGAAATTTGTATCAAGGAACCTCATTTAATCATTAATCGTTAATCCCATTAGCAATATAAACGTTGTGGTGGGAAGCTGGGATTCCCACAATGACTTGACTCATGCATGTATATATGACCTGACTTTCACCTTAAAAATGAAGTTATTAAGATAGCATATGACTCCAGAAAGAAAATGAATGACTAAGAAGTGGCACAAGATATGAGGTAGCTCAACTTGTATTGCAAATATGTGTGTGTGTGTGTGTGTGTTTAAAAATAATATGAACATACAAAAATAATGAGGAATAGATTTTAAAAAGAAAACAGAGACTGGATGCAATATCAAGCAATAGGAGGGGGGAAAGAAATTAAATCAGTGAATGCACTTTTTATTTTGCAATGGTATACAATGTACTTCTTAATGTGTGAAATCCTAATATTCCTGTTATGTGAAACAATAATATTATACCAGTCCATTAGATCTTTGCAGCTACAAAGTTATACAAACCATTAATTCACATACTTTTTTTTTGGGGGGGGGAGTGTGCATGCATGTATAGAGGGAAGAAAGAAAAAGAGAAATAAGTTACAAACTGAATAAGTTTGGCTGATGTTCAGATATGATTCTGGCAGAAGCCATTGCCCATAAAAACATGAAATTCAGAGAGGTGGTATTTTCCATAGAACTCTTCAGATCAATAAATACAGGGAACATGTCCCCGCTGCCCATCTAAGATTTCTTCACTCCGCATCATGACAACACATCAATAAACCTGTCTGGGCACCTGGATTTTTCTACAAACTATAAATCCCACAGTGTTATCAGTCACTCTAATTTAGTTTTACTGAAGGTTTGCTTTTGATTAAAAGCTATGTGTTTCAAACTGTTGTATCTCTAGTGAAAGGAAGGGCTATAAGCAAAAGTACTCCAAGGGATTAAGGGCATTTCTAGTGGTTTCTTACAAGTGCTCCTTTAACTCTGGTAGATTTGTCAGTCTTAAACACCTAAAGTCAATTGAATCAACAAGTAAGCACTGGAAAGCTTTTTAAATTGGAACCTCTGCTTTATTTTCTTGAGAAGAGGAGACCCAGTGCAAAACAAAATCTTCCCACAGAATTGATGATAATATTGTAATATTGTATAATATCCTCAGCAATCTGTTTTGAAGCATTACCAGCATTAGCTTTTACTGTTTGTTTCTTACTTACAAAATTTACAACCTGCCTTTCTGCCCTCACAGTGGCCACCAAGGTGGTTAACAAATTAAAAACATACATGATAAAATCACATTTTAAAATAATTTAAATCACTCGCCAATCATTAGAACAAATTAAAAAACAGAGTTGAAACATGCACAAAGACTTAAGAATTGCAATTAAAACATTGGCTAGGAAGAAGAGATCACTAAGGGAATGCCAAATGAAACACACACAAAAGTCTTCCTCTGCTGAATGAAGATGGCAACAGAAAGGAACAGACAAATCTCCCTGGAGAGAGTGGTCCAGAGTTTATGACCTCATACTGGATATTCCCTGCCCACAAAATAGAACTGGGGAAACAGTTGTGCCTGATTCCTGTCAGAAAAGGAAGTATGATTACTTGTATAAAAAGTTTTAAAATAAATAAATACTTATTAAAAAAATTAGACAAGCAGGAAAATTTGCCAAGCACATTGAGGCATCAATTGATGAAAGGAATTGACCTAATCCAGCTGCTGACTGGCTGTACAACTGGGGGCAGGGCATGGAGACGACACTCCCTTGGTGTTGGACAGTATTCAACTGAACTCTAGTTGCTGTATAGTATGGGGGTGGGGGTGTCATGACCTCTCAGCACACACACAAAGACAATAAACTGTGTGGGCAAATTCTGCCCAGTAAAGTTCCAAAAACTGGAAACTGGGCTGAGTAGGACAACTAATAAAAAATAAAAATGAAAACACGTGTATCATCCTGAGGGAGTAAAAGTAAAGCTAAAGGTTTCCCTTGCTCGAAAGACAGTCGAATCGGTGCTCGGGGGGCGGTGCTCATCTCCGTTTCCAAGCTGAAGAGCCAGTGCTGTCCAATGATGTTTCTGTGGTCATGTGGCCAGCATGACTAAACACTGAAGCATACAGAACGCTGTTACATTCTCACCAAAGAGGTACCTATTTATCTACTTGCAATTTCTTGCTTTCAAACTGCTAGGTTGGCAGGAGTCCTGAGGGAGAGGAAAATACAGATACCAGCAGATTAGCCCCTAGGACTCATTTAAAACACACCTACCAACCTGTCCAGTGTTTACAGTATGAAGTGTTATTGTATGGTTATTGTCTTGCGGGAGAGGAAAATACAATAACCATACAATAACACTTCATACTGTAAACACTGGACAGGTTGGTAGGTGTGTTTTAAATGAGTCCTAGGGGCTAATCTGCTTCAAGAATACTTACACCTACCCTCCAGCTTGCAATCTACTCCAATAACTTCCCTTATAACAGGAAAGAGGAAAAAAATGTAGAATGAAAGCTAGAAGTAGACCTATATAATGACATGGCATATGCATTGATTCCAACTCCTCTCACTCTTCCATGGTTAGGGCAATGAATCAGCACAGTTACTTGCTCAGGAAAACAGCATTTCTGCTATGTTTGTATTTATGAAATCTTAAATTTAATACACCTATCCTCCAGTACAATAAGAGGCATACTCTTATTTCTCCCAGAGTCATTATAAACATTCCTAAAGGAACCACTATTTAATTCTTCAATAGATTTTTTTTCAAGAATACTTAATTTAACCAGGGCTACTTTGGCCACCAAATGAGAAGGAGCACTCACTGGAGAAGACCCTGGTGCTGGGAAAGATTGAAGGTCAAAGAAGAAGTGGATGGCAAAGGATGAGATGGTTAGACAGTGTTATCAAGGCAATCAACATGAAATTAAGCAAACTCTGGAGCACGACGGAAGACAGGTGGGCCTGGCGTGGTCCATGGGGTTGTGAAGAGTTGGACTCGACTGTGCAACTGAACAACAACAACAAAATCCAGAATTTGTTCTAAGTGACACACTGCAGGCATAAAATCATAGAATCACAGAGTTGGAAGGGGTCATACAGGCCATCTAATCCAACCCCCTGCTCAATGCAGGATCAGCCTAGACCATACCTGACAAGTGTTTGTCCAGCAGCTGCTTAAATACTGCCAGTGTGGGGGGGAATTCATGACCTCCCTAGGCAGCTGATTCCACTGTTGCACAACTCATGGAAACATCTTTGGACAGCGCTGGCTCTTCGGCTTTGAAACGGAAATGAGCACCGCAACCCTAGAGTCGGATTCGACTGGCTTTCGAGCCAGGGTTACCTTTACCTTTTAAGAGACTGATGCATCGCTGAGTGATTTCAGCTCATATTTTTATTTAAGGTGAAGAACAAGACGAAAGTCCCAGCTCGCAGGCCGGCTTATATTCCCAGTAAACCCGCACCCCAATCACACTTAGTGATTTCAAGAACTTGAGATACAAGGGCAAGTCCACGAGCTGCTTAAATGCACACACAGAACCACACCCCCACACACCCGTGATTGGCTTATTTACATTAACCTCTATTAGATAGGTTCCCTTGAGGATCCGGATTAGTTGATAGGCTGTTTCTAGGATCCTCTGTCCCTGTTGTTTCTGGGAGCGAAGCTCTGGTTGTTTGGGAGACCGCGTGCTTGGTTCAACCATGTGCGCAGTCTCTGTCAGAATACAACATACTGTAAAAACGATTACCTAATATCCAGCCACCCTCCCTGCCCTTAATTTAAACCCATTATTGTGAGTCCTATCCTCTGTTGCCTTTCTCTAAGTGATAGCCCTTCAAATACTTAGAGAGAGCAATCATGTGCCCCCTCAACCTCCTCTTCTCCAGACTAAACATTCCCATGTCCCTCAGCCTTTCCTCATAGGGCTTGGTATCCAGGCGCCCAACCATCTTCATCGCTCTCCTCTGCACCCGCTCCATTCTGTCCACATCCTTTTTGAAATGAGGCCTCCAGAACTGCACACGATACTCTAGGTGTGGTCTGACCAATGCAGTGTACAGCAGGGCTATGACGTGATTTGGATGTTATGCCTCTGTTGATACACCCTAAGATCACAGTAGCCTTTTTTTGTCACCGCATCACACTGGCTGCTCATATTTAACTTACGGTCCACCCGTACCCCAAGATCTTGTTCACACATACTGCTACCCAGAAGTGTATCCCCCATCCAGTATGCATGTTCCTCATTTTTGTCACCCAGATGTAGAACTCAACACTTATCCTTGTTAAATTACATCTTGTTCACAGCTGCCCACTTTTCCATTGAACTCTATCTCCTGGTGTGTTTGCTGATCCTCCCAATTTGCTGATCCTCCCAATTTGGTCCCTCCACACCCCTCATCCAGATCATTTATAAAAATATTGAAAAATACCGGGCCCATAACAGCTCTGTGGCACCCCACCAGACACCTCCCTCCATTCAGATTAAATGCCATTGACAACTACTCCTTGAGTGTAGTTTTCTAGCCAGGTCCCTATCCATCTAACTATCCTAGAGTCCAGGCTATAGTCCTCTAGTTTACCCATCAGAACATCATGGGGAACTCTGTCGAAAGCTTTACTGAAATCCAGGTAAACAATGTCAACCAAATTCCCACGATCCAGTAAGCTTGTCACTCGATCAAAGAAGGAAATGAGGTTGTTTTGGCAGGACCTGTTGGGGACAAATCTCTGCTGACTTCCACATATCACCAAGTTGTCCTTTAGCTGCTTGCAGATCGATCCCTTTAAAATCTGTTCCAATATCTTCCCTGGAACAGAGGTCAGACTGACTGGCCTATGGTTTCCTGGGACATCCCTCCTCCCTTTTTTGAAAATTAGGATAACATCTGCCCTCCTCCAGTCTTGTGGCTTGTCTCTCATCCTCCAAGAGGTCTGGAAGATGATGGGCAAAGGCTCTGTATATGAGAAGCAGTCATAAAAGACAAGGTTATCTGACTATGTGCTGGTTGCTTTTTAGCATTAAGCAACTACAGCTATCTCAAGAATAGATTTCCTGTGTATTTAACTTTACTTCACTTTAAGTATATCCCACCTGCCAACCCACAGTATTTTTGAGTCAGCTCTCTGTAATGTGTTTTCAGGTAATGAGTGATGGTACCCAAGAATAAAAATTCAACTATTTCAACTCTTCCCTGAACAATGAACAGTGAAGAATTGAGCCAATAATTCCAGATGTTTTAAAATGAAAATGGTAACATTATAACTGGCACCATCCCGATGTATTTGTATTTGTGGTCTGTCTTTGAGCACAAATTAGTATTTCATAAAAAGCAGTTCTGGGATGATGCTTAGGAGGTTAAAATAGCACTTGATATCCCAGGCCAGGTACATACAAATTGTGGGGCAAAACTACTCCATTGTTCTTTCCAGAATCCCTTTTACAGTATATTTAAAAATGTGGATTATATAGACTGCAGTTACTAGATACTTTGTTATCCGACAGTATGAGGGCACAGGTGACGTGGTTACTTTTGGATATAAATGATTTTGTTACTCTCTCCATGGCAAAATGTTGGGGGGGGGGCAATAACAACAACAGAAGAATAACACTAAATAAGGCATTTTTTATAATTTTATAATTTTATTTTCTGCTCAAGGCTATCACTATATGAGCAGTAGTAGGTAGATACATACTTTGGTTAAGAAGTACAGTTAATATATCTATTACTGTGCATATCAGGGACTATGCTCCAAAGGACTGCATGTCAAAAGAGATGGCTGCCATCTCAGCACTACCTCATTTCAACCAATAGCTACATCAGTTTATAAAGATACTACTTGCATACGGAAGACCTGAGAACTTAATCATGAGAATCAGGAGGCAGCAGAAGATTTAAAAACATGCAAAACTTAATATTGAGATTCCGCCTCTTTAAAGAGTTACAGCAGCAATTCAACTAACTCCGTTTTAGAATTATCTCTGGTCATCCTAAATCCTAGAGTAGATTTGACTCACATTCAGTGTCCATTTGGATTTTTCTGATGCAAAATGGTACTCCAAATTTCCAATTTAGTTTTGAATTTGGTGTTTCAAACTTGAAATATCTGAATATACACCCCTGGAATGGATTGACATATAGTTAACCCAGGGAAGTCTGAAACACTGGCCTAGATAAGAAACGGAGTAGTCACAAATTTGAGAACACTTTACTTTTTATTCTTTATTCTAACAAAATTAAATGGGTTCAAACTTGTTTGAATTACATTTCTACAATGATGTCACATGTCAACCTCAATTCATTATCTTCATAGAAATCCTAGCATTATAAGACTATTGAGCTCGCAGTAACTTAGTAACTGTAAGAGTAAATAAAATCAGAGAGAAGTATATGCAGATGCAGGTAAATATTTGCCATGAGTGTACAAAAGCTTTTAAGATTGGGAATGAATTGGCCACTTAAAGTGATTGACTGGATGCTCAGAGGAAAAGCTCCTAATCTATTTCTAAACCTACTTGAGTGCTGCTTTTCTCACTCTGTTCTCAATTCAGGCAGTTGTTTGTTCCACACTGCCATATTCATGTCTCTACTTGAATGGATTTGCATGCTGCACAAATGATCTGCCATACTTGTCATTCCCACACTGTTACCTCATTGCATTCTTATACTGGACATTCCAGTCCTGACCTGGATAGCCCAGGCTAGCTGATCTCATCAGATCTCAGATTCAAGCAGGGTCGGTTTATTTATTTATTTAATTAATTAATTACTTAACTCAATTTATATCCCACCCTCCCTGTCAGGCAGGCTCAGGGCAGCTTCCATTAAAAAGTTAAAGTGCATTAAAACACAGATGATGGACATCACACTCATGTACATAACAAATAAAGTGCTGGTGGCAGTAAAACATTACATAATGATCCCAGTAGGCCATGGTAAAATGGAGACAAGGGAGTATGGCCAAAGTCAATATCCAGTATTCTGGCTAGTATTTGGATGGGAGACCTCCATGGAGTACCAGGGTTGTGACATGGAGGCAAGCAATGGCAAACCACCTCTGAAAGTCTCTTGTCTTGAAAACCCATGGGGTCACCATCAATGTCCCCTCTAAGCTGTGAAGTCTTGTGAGCAAAAAGTGTGCTTTGTGAACGACTGGCATTAAAGCTGTGAGTGAGCGATTTGGCTACTGCATCAATTAGCTTGCTCTGGAGCCCTCCTTCCTGAGCTCAGACAAAAATCTGTGAGCCGGGGACTAAAAAATCATGAGCTAGCTCACACTAACTCAGCTTAGAGGGAACACTGGTCACCATAGGTCAACTGTGATTTGACGGCACTTTCCACCACTATCACTGGACACTCCAGCATACTGGTTACTTAATGAGGAAGGGGCATTGATCTTTAAAAGTGAGTCTTCCACTGCAATTGCCACCAGGCCATAGCCTAAAGCTATAAGATATACTGGACTGAAATCAAGGAGAACACAATGACCGAGAGGCACTGAAGGGAAAAAAGACTGAAACTACACAGATCCTGAGTAACTCCCCTTCATTTTATCATTTGCTCAATAGTTTGCTAAGACAATCCACAGATAACAGCATGGCATGCAGCCCACAAATGATGCAGAATGGGGAAACCTTGCTGCAGGAGGGGCTGCAGAGAGAGACTATGGCTCAGTTCAAGAGCCTCTGCTTTCTATGCAGAAGGTCCCAGGTTCAATCTCTGGCATCTCCAGGTGAAAGATCCAGGCATTAGGTGATGTGAAAGATCTCTAGATAAGAAATGGGCATGAACCAGAAAAACGCAGATAGCATCGGTTTGTAGCTGAACCATGAACCAAACTAAAACCCAAATTGAACCGGGTGGTTTATTTATAAACAGAACCAGATCATGGTCCCTCAGACCCCATTGAAAAGGACCACAATACCTTTAAATAGGGATTGCAGAAAGCCTGAAAAACAGCTGAGCAGTGGGGAGCAGTCTGCTTCCTGTAACTCAGCTGTATTGAGCTGTCTTGTATAGTTTCTTTAAATTTTAAAAGGAGTGCACAAGAAAGCCTGAAAAACAGCTGGGCTGTGGACATAGGGCTCCCACGTCTAGCCAAATCGCGGCGGGGGATCACATCTCTTTGCAGAATCCCTGCCATGGGGACGGCGAGACGCATTGCACCCACCGTCGCCAGGACATGACGCTATGCGTCACTCTGGCAATGGGGCTGTTTGGAGCATCATGTCCTGGCGATGGCGGGTGCAACGCGTCTCGCTGTCCCCGCGGCAGGGATTCTGCAAAGAGATGCGATCCCCCGCCGCGATTTGGCAACCCTAAGTGGACAGCAGGCTGTTCTACACCACTCAGCTATTTTTCAGGCTTTCTGCAAACCCTGTGGTCCCTTTCAACAGGGTTTGTGGGGCCATGAACCATGAATTAGTTAAGTTGATGAACAAATCTCCTGGTTGAATTCAGTTTGTGGTTTGGCCACGAACTGACACAACCTGCATTTTTCTGGTTATCTTAGCTAGAGATCTTTCATATCACCTAATGCCTGGGTCTTTTACCTGGAGATGCCAGGGATTGAATCTGGGACCTTCTGCATACAAAGCAGAGGCTCCTGAATTGAGCCACAGCCTGCAGCCCTTCCTGCAGCAAGGTGTCCCCATTCTGCATCATTTGTGGGCTGCATGCCATGCTATTATCTGTGGATTGTGGTGAATTTTGCTTTGTGGTTCAGCCCATCCCTAGCTAAGGCCCTGGAGAATCACTGCCTGTCTGAGTAGGCAATACTGTCCTTGATGGGTGATTCAGTATAAAGCAGCTTCATGTGAGTGTGCTCAGGAGAATATTCATACACCCAATTTTCCTTTGTCAGAAAATTGAGTTTCCACATGGATGCTATTTCCTAATATTAAATCATGTTGTAATGTGACCAAGAAACAAAAATCCAGGATGGGTTTCTGCAAATGAAAGGGCAGGTGAATGCAGATAAGAGCAATCTTGTTTCTCAAAGGCTTCTATCACTTCACATGGAACAGGAAGCTGTATTCACTCATCAAAGGATGTCCCAGAGCATAAACCCTTTTGATTTTCTCATAAACTGGACGCTCCATTACTCAAATAATAAAGTGCTGAAGTTGGAACCATGGTTGCAGTATGGGGAAAACCTGCTCTCATGCTTGACACTAGATGTGATGGCTTTGTCTGATGGAGATTCTGCAATATGTGGAGAGAATATGGAAGGTCCAAGAGATATAAAAGTCCTCCCTCTCCCCCGCCCTCTCTCTCACACACACAAACCCTTTTGTAGTGATGAACATGGAATAGAATGACAATTCATACCATTGTAAGGTACTGCTTCTGTGTACAGTGTACAATGTACAGTTCAGTGTACAGAACAACATTGCAAAAATTAAAGGGCTGTGGTCTTCTGTGTGGTAACAAGATAAACATGTTTGCTGTAATAATCAGATGAGAGGAGGAACAAACATCATTGGAAAATTGTACAGTTTATAAGGTCAATGAGGTGTAAAGAAACATAAAAGAGTACAGAAATACAGCCTCATCAGTTTATTTCTCATAAGGGAAAATCAAAATGGAGATATTCAGATAGAACCAGCAATGCTATGAGATGGGGCCACAGCCCGAATCTCCTTCTTCCAGCCATAATGTCTCTTGGTCCTTCTTTGCTCCCCTGTCTCCTAAATCTTCTTTCTCACTAAGTTCCCATACCTTGGCCTTTCTATTTAAGTATCCTGTGCTTTTGCTCCATTTTCCAGACAAACTAATTGTGAACAAATGTAGAAATGCAGGGGAGAGTTATCTGTGTTAAAAAGACTACCCTCCTTCCCAATATCATACATTAAAATGGCACAGGAAATCTGACTGGCTCTTCCCAGCCCAAGACGTACATTTGTCTCAATTTTCCCATCAGCTTCCCCTTTTCTGTGCACTGCAGTTATTTGTTATAAACAAATAAAATGCCTTAACTGTTGTGAGTGCAAAGACCCCTTTCAATTAGAGGAGGCGCATTTAGACCAAGATTACTTACCAGTGGGAAGATGGGACAAATATTTCTACATCTGAACTCCTCAGCATCACCTTGCTTGGGGATATTTATTTAAATAAACACAAAGTTGTTCTGCTGTCATGAGATACTGCAGGTTCTCCCTAAAGTGCTACCCTTTGATTACGTATGATCCATCTTTCCATTGTATCTCTGCCTGAACTTTGCCAGCTTCAATTGAGCAGCTTCTGTTAAATTTAGTAGGAAAAAACCCTAGGGATGGCAGTTTTATAAATATATGGCAGCAGTTTTGGACAGTTAGCAGATAGAACAGTGCGTAGACCTTCTCTACTGCCTTTTCCATGCAACATTTGGCATGGTATGCTACATTCTACAAAACATTAAAGTACATTAAGGATAGAAGTAAAAGCATTATTTACCTATTTTCCATTCACGGTAATCAAAATAATGTGTGAAAAGTAGGTCTTAGTCCATAACCAATGTATAAACAAAAACTTTTGTAAGAACAGGAAATATACAACATGATATCCTGTTTTTTTATAGTATAGTATGTAAATATTTCTTTTTTTAATTTTGTAAAAACGTTTGTTCAATTGTATGTAATAATGTGACACAATATAAATAATAAAAATGCTACTTCTCATTTTTATCAAGAAAATGTACATAGATACTGTAACGTACAATTTTGTTTTACAACATTTAACCTCACAATAAACCTGAGAGATAGAGGACTATCACTGCAGGCATATAGATGGCAAGTAACTGCTAGTTAAAAAAAGGAGTAACTTGCTCAAAGCTTAGATAACCAAGCCTTTCCAGACCAAGCCCAAGAATCTATCCCCTGGGTGATTAGCCAGCTGCCTTCAAGTACTTAGATTGTTCTCAGTTAAAGATCATGGCTCATTCACTGGATGGTTTTGAGAAAATCAATTCTTTTTATAGTATTACTCTCTCAAGTATAGAATGGTAAAAACAAAACAAAACGTTGCTGAAGGTTTTCACGGCCAGAGTTCATTAGCTGTTGTAGATTTTCCAGGTTGTATGGCCGTGGGTGGTCTTGGCATTGTAGTACCTGACATTTCACCAGTACTACTGGCAAAACATCAGGTCCTACAATGCCAACACCACGGCCATACAACCTGGAAAATCTACAACAGCTAATAAAAAACAAAAAAAAGGTTGTGTAAGGTATGTTCTTGTGGTCAGTGGAGCTGATGCTGGAAAAGTAAGTCTGGGCTGGTCCAGTCCTTCATTGCAATTTAAACTTTAAAAAGATATGAGGGGTGTAGACCTGGCTTCTGGAGGCCAAGTCAACCATCCCTTAGGAAATAATGGCTGGTAGACCCAGACTCCAGAGGCCAGGTCTACCCATTTGCTGTTAACTGACATCAGCTGTTAGTCAGTAATCTATGATCCCTTTCAGTTTTAAAGGGATATTGCTGTTTATGGGATAAGACGTGGCCTCTAGAATTCCAGAGGCAATGTCTTCCCATAGAACATAATGACTTTATAAATTTAAAGGGACCAGAGATACAGCTGTTTGCCTTAAATAGCTTCATCTCTCTCCCTTCCTCTCATCCTATTTCTTCTGTCTTTTAGGAGAGTCCAGAATTCTGGGAAAGGAAGGAAGGAAGGAAGGAACAGGCAGGCAGGCAGGCAGGCAGGCAGGCAGGCAGGCAGGCAGGCAGGAAGGAAGGAAGGAAGGAAGGAAGGAAGGAAGGAAGGAAGGAAGGAATCCCAAACCAGTAGTACACTCTTAAGATTTTTGGATGACAGAATCAGTGCCCTCCATGAAATTAAGATCTGAAATGAATATGATTGTTTTGAAGTGCACACCCCTACTGCAGATTTGGCACTGGCATATCCTGGCAGTAGAACTGGAGAGAAAGGCTGTAGACCAACAGACAGTTACTGCGAGAAAGTTAGCAGGAGCAACCAGCAATAGCCAGCCTGCTTTCTCTCTGATAGACGGGCGGAGGGCAGAAATAGTAAGCAGTTCCACATCAGCAAGCAAGGTAGCCAACAGAAAGGGAGGTAGACAGGACAATACCATTTTCATAAACATATTTTTTGGATGTCATACTGGTGGACAACACAGAGACATCCTGAAATTCAGCATGGCTAGCAAAGAGAGTCCAAACCAGAATCAGGGGTGTGACAAACAATGTCCCCCCCACACACACACAACACTGAGCAGAGTAGTTCACATCCTGAGCAGAATGTAACTGCTGTGATCTTAAAATGCAAGAGCCTGCATGACTCCAGATTGCTGCTGAACAGAGCTTCCTGTGTTAATGAGCGGCCACTCACACCACACAGCTTAGAGGGAATTCTGGTCTTTTGAAGAGAACACATGAAGCTGCCTCGTAATTAATCAGAATACCAAGGTCAATAGTGTCCACTCAGACCTGCAGAGTCTCAGGTGGAGGTCTTTCACATCACCTACCATTTGATCCTCTTAGCTGGAGATGACAGAGCTTGGACCTGTGACCTTCAGCATGCCAAGCAGATGCTGTATCATGACCCCCACTACCTGAGAACATAACAACATAAGAAGAGCCCTGCTGTATCAGACCAGTGGTCCATCTAGTTCAGCACCCTGTCTCACACAGTAGCCAACCAATTCCTCTCGATGGCCAACAACACGTCATACAGGCTGAGACTTTTCCCTGGTGTTGCCTCCAGGCTCTGGGATTCAGAGGTTTAGTGCCTCTGAATGTGGAGGTTCCCCTCAGTCATCATAGCTAATAGCCATTGATAGACCTATCCTCCATGAATCTGTCTAATCCCCTTTTAAAGCTGTTTATTCCTGTGGCCATCACTACGTCCTTAAGCAGTGGATTTCACATTTTAATCACACTGTGTAAATAAGTATTTATTTTTGCTCATCCTGAATCTACTGCCAATCAGCTTCATTGGATGCCCTCAAGTTCTAGTATTTTGGGAGAGGAAGAAAAATGTCTCTTTGTCAACTGTCTCCACCCCATGCATAATTTTATAAACCTCTATCATGTTCCCCCCCCCCCTTAGTTGTCTCTTCTCTAAACTTAAGTTTCAAGTTTATTACGGTCATAGACCAGTATAATAGAAGACAAGTAAATACAGTTACAGGAGCAGTAAAATTATAAAATATATCGGCATCTAAAATTATAAATAGGATCTAAAAACTTTAAAATACAGAAATAATAAAATCAGAATTTTGATTAAAAGTTAGGTTTAGGCCTATCTGTCCTTTATCTCTTTCCTATTTTGGTATGCCAACCAACCAAATTTGGCAACCATCCTAGTCAACTTTTGATTATCTCCTGCCAGCATAATTAACAAAAGTATCCTTCTATTACGACCTGGAAAAGAATTAACTATAGGCTTGATCAAAACTTCCCTGATATTATTTCTCTAAACTGAAAAGTCCCAGACTCTTCAGTCTTTTCTCCTAGAGAAGGTCAACTCTCTCCACCCCATGCATAATTTTATAAACCTCTATCATGTCCCCCCCCCTTAGTTGTCTCTTCTCTAAACTGAAAAGTCCCAGACTCTTCAGTCTTTTCTCCTAGAGAAGGTGCTCCAAACCCCTAATAATCTTGGTTGCCCTCCTCTGTACTTTTTCTAGCTCTGCAATGTATTGTTTGAGATACGGTAACCAGAACTATACACAGTATTCCAAGTGAGGCCGTACCATAGATCTATACAGGGAAATTATAATACCGGATATTTTATTCTCAATGCCTTTCCTAATAATCCCTAACATAGAGTTTCCCTTTTTCACTGCTGCGGCACACTGGGTTGACACTTTCATTGAGCTATCCCCAAGATCTTTTCCCCTCTCAATTTCAGCAAGTTCAGACCCCATTATTCTATACTTGATGTTGGGATTTTTTTGTCCCAATGTGCATCATTTTACACTTACCAACACTGAATTTCATTTGTCACATTGACACTCAGTCACCCAGTTTGTGGAGATCCTCAGACCTCATCACATTCAGCCTTGGTTTTTATGAATAAATTAAATAGTACCGACCCCAATACTAATCCTTGTGGGACCCCACTGCTTACTTCCCTTCACTGTCCATTAATTCCTACGTCTTGCTTCCTGTCATTTAACCAGTTTCTAATCCATAAGAGAACCCATCCTCTTAATCCATGAGTGCTAAATTTGCTCAGGAGTCTTTGGTGAGGTACCTTGTCAAAATCCTTTTAAAAGTCTAAGGATATAATGAATACTAGGCCACTGTGGTCTACATGTTTGTTCACTTTCTCAAAGAACTCCAAAACGTTGGTGAGGCAGGAGTTCTCTTTGCAGAAGCCATGCTAATTTTCTCTCAGCAGGTTTTGTTCCTCTATGTGCATAATGATTCTGTATTTGATTACAGTTTCTACTAATTTGCCTGGGACAGACATTAGGCTGCCTGGCCTGTAATTTCCTGGTTCCCCTCTGCATCCCTTTTAAAAAATAGATATAACATTTGCTACTCTCAAGTCTTCTTGTGCATTGCCCCAGAAAAAAAGCCATGCATCTATCTAATTCGGCCAATTTTTGTACTGTTGTATTTTTATCTGTGAATTTAATTTATGACTATGCTTTATTTGTTCTCCACCATCCTGTTTACAGGGGAGGGCAGTTTAGAAATTTAAATATATAAACAAATAATAGTAGATCAACTATCTCCCATTTGAGTTCCCTAAGAACTCTCAGGTGTATGTCATCAGGACCTGGAGACTTATTGGTTTTTAATTTCCCCAATAGGTCTAGAACTTCATCTCTGGTCACCTCAATTTAGCTCAGTTCTTCAGACTTCCTACCTGAAAATAGTGGCTGTGGCCCTATATGCCCCACATATAGGGTTTTACTTTATCTACCAAAAGTATAGATTCAATTTATAAAATAAACTAAGCAGGAAAAAAACCAACAGAAAAATGCATCCCTGATTCAAAAATATTACCAATATCCCTAACATTTCTATGTCTTGCCTCAAGTACACCTCTATGTATAATTTAGTAATTACATTTCTGATACTACTATATCTAAACCACATATATTTTTCTTGGCTGCTTCTTTCACAAGGCATTTTCAGGCCTTTCCCTCAACTGAACAAAAGAACTTGCCTGTGTTTCAATGCTTTTAGAATTTTTAGACTTTTTAAACTTCCCATCAACCAATCTCCTTTAAGATGCACCTTCTTCGATCAATCAGAAAAGATTTTTTTTTCTAAACTCAAGATCACTTCCGTGTGCCTCTCTTTTACCTTTAAAGTGTCTTTCACATGCTGTTCAAGGAGACAGCAGGAGATACTTCCCATCCCTGGCAGGCCACCTTGCAAGAGTTGCCTCCAGGTTCTCACCAAATGAGATCAGAGGGACTCTAATAGCACTTCCCAGGTTCCTCATTCTTGGCACTCTGCCCTGTGGGACTACCAGTGGGACTCTCAGCACAGAAACATGGTAACAATTGGAGAATAAGCTTGTGGTTTCTGAATGACAGAATTTCAGACAAAGTGCCTTGGATAAATCCTCCCTGCTCTACCCTGAACCATCGATACAGCTGCATTTCCCCATGGTTCTGTGAACTAATTGTTTATACTTCTTTCCATCGTGAGTTCTGCCACTCAGGTCTTTAAAAAATAGAAAGAAAAAGGAATCAGAAAAAAAAATCAGATTCTTGAAAACATTCAGTCTAGAGGTGTGAAAAGGAAAACAATCTCTGCTAATGCTAATGCACTTTTGCTTCCTTATTCTGGATACAGAGTTAGGGATGTTCTTGGGAGAGCTCTGGATTTGTGAACATGTGTGTACGCACAGCAGAAACAGCTCTGACCTATTTCACAGTGTTATGTTAAGAATAAATGAGAGCAGGTAATATTGTTACCCTGGCTGAGCCTCAGAGATGGAGGAGAGTATAAATCTAGCTAATAATAGCAGTAACATCAGTAATAACACAAACCAGTGGCCCATCAGTGTGCTTTTACAGCTCAGGTAATCTATTGTTCTAAATCTTTTGCTTCTTACTGGCTTTGTAGAACAGAATTATATTCACTTGTGAGACTTCACCAAGACATGCATTATCTTTTATAATTTATCCTATGGAACAAAGAATATTTCTGGTGTGCAGTATGCAATAACATCTAGTTGGAATATTCCAAATGAACTTTTACCCCTAAGGAAAATCTGAAAACACCATCTGGCTGGCTACTACACAGCAAATCAAAACTGAAGTGAAAACAGGTCAGAGGAAAATAGCTTCGCTTTTGAAGACAAGGTTTTTATTTTGGTTACAGGGGAAGGGAGGTTACAGGGAAAGGGAGACAGTCTGGTGTATTGGTTAAGAGTGGCAGGACTCTAATCTGGAGAACCGGATTTGATTCCCCACTCCTCCACATGAAGTCAGCTGGGTGACCTTGGGTCAGTCACAGCTCTCTCAGCCCCACCTACCTCACAGGGTATTTATTGTGGGGAGAGGAAAGGAAAGTGATTGTAAGCTGCTCTGAGATTCCTCAGGGTGGGGTATAAGCCCAACTCTTCTTATGGAGAAGTTTTGTCCTTTGTGGAAAGTCTCCATTGATCTATTCTGTGTTCTTGTGACAAAATCTCTGCTCTGCACAACTGTCTAGAATGAATGAGGGGGGAGCAAAATCCCCTTTGAATCCCTTGTTCTTTTCCTCTGTTCTTTAAACAGAATGTTTGAACATAACTATGAGCACTGTATGCATGTAGACTCTGGATACATGATTGGAGACCATTCTGCATGGGCCACTCAGCATGTGATAATCAGGGGAAAAGGTTTTGTTGTTGTTCAGTTGCACAGTTTCTGCATGGATTGTAGAACTACTGCAAAGGCATATGATAATCAGGGGGAAAGGTTTTGTTGTTGTTCAGTCGCACAGTCGAGTCCGACTCTTCACGACCCCATGGACCAGATCACGCCAGGCCTTCCGGTCTTCGGCCGTCCTCTGAAGTTTGCTCAATTTCATGTTCGTTGCATCTATGACACTGTCCAACCATCTCATCCTTTGCTGTCCCCGTCGTCTTTGACCTTCAATCTTTCCCAGCATCAGGGTCTTCTCCAGTGCGTGCTCCCTTCTCATTTGGTGGCCAAAGTATTCCAGCTTCAGTTTCATTATCTGGCCTTCCAGGGAACAGTCAGGGCTGATTTCTTTTAGGATTGACTGATTTGATCTCCTTGCAGTCCAGGGGACTCTCAAGAGCCTTCTCCAGCACCATAGTTCAAAAGAATCTATTCTTCGGTGCTCGGCCTTCCTTATAGTCCAACTCTCGCAGCCATACATGACTACTGGGAATACCATTGCTTTGACCATGCGGACTTTTGCTGGCAGGGTGATGTCTCTACTTTTTATCATGCTGTTTAGGTTCGCCATCGCTTTCCTCCATGCCAACTCTAGTGTAGGTACAGCTGCATGCCTAAAGCCTAATGTGAGATGCTGCAATGAGTATGAAAGTGATCTGGTCAACCTTTTCCTGCAATTTCATCTCCACGAGACTGGTGGCAGGGAGCAAGAAAGCAATCCAATACACAGAGAGCAACATTGTCTGTGCCTGCAAATATGTACACTTAGCTTTAGTGGGGAAGAGAGGAGAAGCCAGCTGCAGGCCCAGATGCAGCTGGGGGAGGGGTTGGCTTGGAGTCCTGCACCACCACCTTTCTCTTGTAGGCCAGCAGGTAGGAAGAGAAGCAGGAACTGCCAAAGCTGCCACGTCAGCAAAGCAGGTGGAGGCAGGAGCACCACAGCTGAGCAAGTTGGCTAAAAGGTGGGTGGCCCAAAGGAAGTGAGGCAATCCTCTTCTGGTGGGTGGAGGAAAGAAGAGGAGAGCTAGGCAGGTGGTGAGGGTGGAGTCAAGTGGATGGCTCAGGGGAGGTAGAACAAAACAAATAGGATCCTACCCCTGCAAGTCTTGTAGGTACCTGCTTGTAGTTATGAAGTTCCAAATAAATAAATAAAATTTGTATCTAATAAAACAGAAGCAGAGTAAGAATGTAACAGCTCTGTCAACCAAAGGCCACTTTTAAAAGTCTAAATTTTATAATAAAGACACAAAACACCAATGTATGGGCTACAGTTTGTTTGTGTGTAAAGTGCCATAAAGTCACAGTCAATTTATGGCAACCTCATAGGGTTTTCAAGACAAAACCAAACCTACCTGGTTCTAAATTTGACCAGCCTCCCTACTTCCTCTTTTATCCCAGCCTGTGCATGTAACAGTGCCAAGAGGTATCTCCCTCTCCTGCATACTGCTCATGCATACAGCTTGGCTGATGCTGCTTGGCTGATGCTGCTCAGTACCAATGGTGTCCCCTCCCAAACATGCCCAGCTGCTCAAGCCAATAACAGACAAGTTTGGGAAATGACACTTAATCCTTAGATGTCTCACAATGTCTACATGTAGTAACCTGTCCTACTCCTTCCCTCCCTATTTGGTGTAGTGGTTAAGAGTGGTGGACTCTAATCTGGAAAACTGGGTTTGATTCCCCACTCCTCCACATGTAGCCAGCCAGCTGGGTGACCTTGGGTCAGTCACAGTTCTCTCGGGTCTCTCTCAGCTCCACCTACCTCTCAGGGTGTCTGCTGTGGGGAGAGGAAGGAAAGGGAACTGCAAACTGCTCTGAGACTCCCAAGTGAAGGGTGGGGTATAAATCCTCCTCCTCTTTTTCCTTCTCCTCCTATTTATGACCTAACTAGGCACAGAACTGACTTAATTATGTAAAATGCCAACTCGTTGAATAATGTGAATAAAAGGCCCCTTTCCATGCTAACTTGAATGACCGCCCCCCAATCTTGCTTGGCCTCATAAGGCAATTGACCCCCCAAAAAAATCTTGCTTGGCCTCATAAGGCAATTGACTAATTCCTCATTATTCTACAGGGATCCTGATGCATTTCATTAGGTGGTGGTTCCATATCCTCAAGGCCAATGGAAAAAAAGGTATGGTTCCTGAGGTCATCTTTCCATTTGGGGACTCTGCTCATTAAATGGCTATTGCTGGATTTCATTCAGTTCTGTGTAATCTTGCCCATTCTGCTGTAATTATCCCTTAGTTAGCTATTCAGTGTAGCAGTATAGCAAGTTTTCTCCCTTGCTTTTAGGCATCACAGCTGATCAATTATTAAACAAACCTTTTGAAACATTGCTACACTAAGTGTAAAATGTAATTGTCTCTGTGTTTTGTAGCTTGTTGTGTCAATTATGTATGTTCTTTCTCTGTCCACTATAAATTATTAGGTACATCTAGATACTTCCTTTCTGCTCATTTATACACTTGCAGCCTTTTTTAAAGTGTGCAACATAAATCTTACAAAATAAAAAATAAGAAGGCAACCTAGTACAGAAAAAAAATCTTAAAATGTCAGTGTAACTCTTAGTTGGGTGAATATTGCCATAGCTATATGTTCTCTAAATGCCAAACTTGCCTAATCACTTAACTCCTGGTAAATGAACCACTCAGCATTTGAAAACACCACTGTTGGGTTGGTCCTTCAAAAAAAATGGCTACTTTCAGTCTGTGATTGTCTTTCTTCATGAAAATAAATATTTAAAATAATGCATAGACCCAAATAACAAGGCACTAGGAGAACCTCATGCTGCCAAATAAAAAGACTGTATAGTTATTTACTGTAAACACGGAGATCTGAGCAGGTGCTATGCCACTAACCTGCAATAGTTACATTCTGTAGCCCAGTGCAGATGATATGTTCCCAGCATTCTAACCATGAATAGTAGATTTGTAGCATGCTTGAGGTTTGCACAGTATGGTTGCCAGCTCTTTGTTGGGAAATACCTGGAGATTTTGGGGGTGGAGCCTGAGGAGGTCGGGTTTGGGGCATAATACCATAGAGTCTAACAGTCATAGTGGCCATTTTTTCCAGGTGAACTGATCTCTGTCACCTGGGGATCAGTTGTAACAGCAGGAAATCTCCAGCCACCACCTGGAGGTTGGCAACTGTATTGTATAGGTAATTCCCTTTTTACTTTACCCGCCCTCATATGCACATTTCCTCTTTCTGTTTCCTTATTGGAGCTAACCTTCATACAAATTAGTTGTGGAGAAAGCAAAATACAGGGGACACCTGAGGATTTTGGCAGCATTACTGGCCACAGATATTAGATACCAGCAATCCATACTTTTCTTCCATTTTGTCCAATACAAAGTTTGCAAGACTTTTTTCCTGTTGTGTCTGACATGCAGAAATTCACCCCACAAACTGATGTCCACTGATTTGCTATTAAAAAATAGTGTATTATTAGAGTGGTAAACCTGTCCCCTGATGCCTTTGAAGATGCTTGCTTTCTCAAATAAACTATCATCATAAAGTAATGCTGTTGGCATTCTCTGCTTTACTGCAAAGTTTGTGCATTTTGAGAAAAGAATAACAATTACTTTACAGTATGGAGGTCTCTCGACGAATGTTCCCTCTAAACTGAGTTAGTGTGAGTTAGCTCACATTTTTTTTAGCCTCCGGCTCACACATTTTTGTCTTAGCTCAGGAAGGATGGCTCCAGAGCAAACTAATTTATGCAGTAGCCAAATTGCTCACTCACAACTTTAATGCCAGTAGCTCACAAAACAGAATTTTTGCTCACAAGACTCCACAGCTTAGAGGGAACATTGTTCTCGACATCTGCCCCACCTCAGCTAATGCTGACAGCAGCACTGGTACAGATGACTTCAACAAGGTTCTTTTGCATGGAGTTTTACGGATGCATGCATGTGCTATTCCACACTGGTAAATATATATATTTTGTGTGGTACCAGAGTGGTAAATATATATAATTTGATTTGTATCCCGCCCTCCCTGCAAGCAGGCTCAGAATGGGCTCCATCATAAAATTCACAATACAACAAACAGACAGTTAAAATATATCTTTAAAAACTATCTAAAAACAATATTCAGTAAAAGACCAGTGTCTCAACAGATTTCAAGAAGAAGCAGTTTGTTCCCAGGTAGCCATTAGGAACTGAGGTTACTGGAGGGGAGGTAGGGCTGCCAAGCTGTGGCAGGGGATACATGCGTCTTCACAGGATCCCTGCTGCGGGGGGACAGCGAGACGCGTTGCACCGCCATCGCCAGGATGTGATGCTACGCGTCGCTCTGGCAACGGAGCTGTTTGGAGTCCCGTTGCCAGAGCGACGCGTAGCGTCACATCCTGGCGACGGCGGTGCAACGCGTATCGTTGTCCCCCCCTGGCAGAACAGCTCTGTCTTGCAGGCCCTGCAGAACTGTAATCGGTCCCACAGGGCCCTGGTTTCTAATAGGAGCTCATTCCGCCAGGTAGGCAAGTTGGATGTCCCTGGGGCTGAGAACCACAAGGAGATGTTGGTTAATACATTGTAAGTTCCTGCAGGGCTCGTATGAGGAGAGGCGGCCCTGAAGCTATGCTGGGCCCTGGCCATGTAGGGCTTTAAATAAAAGTACCAGAATCACAGTAAACAGAATCTTGATACAACAGTATACAAGCACTTAAAAATTTCCTTTGAACAGTGATTTATTCATGGTATAGACCTGCCAGCTAATGAAAAGATGATCCAGAAAAGCTCTATTCGTTCCTTAGGAAAACAAAAATGAATGGGAACATCAATGAGTGACAATACTTTCATTCTCTTTCCTGGAGCCTTCTATTCCAGTTTACGCAAGATGACCTATATATGTACTCAAAGTAATAAATGTATTTGAGTATGAGCCAATGTACAAACTTAACACAAACGTAACACAGAGTACTCCATCTTTCTGTGTTATACCTCTGAGGATGCCAGTCACAGCTGCTGGCGAAATGTCAGGTCCTACAATGCCAAGACCATGGCCATAGAGCCCAGAAAATCTACAGCAACTAATGAACCCCGGCCATGAATGCCTTCGACAACATATTGAACACCTCTATGGGGAGGAAACATTCATACAGATCCAGAGTGTTTCAACAGAAACACTTCAGAACAAGAAAGCACATCTACTTTGTTCTTTAACTTTTCTGCTATGCTGCAGGGACACAAGAATCATTTCATTCTTTCTCACAACAAAAATAGATATAAGTTACCTGCCTACCATTTTTCTTCTCACCTAGACACAGAGAGTACTCCATCTTTCTGTGTTATACCTCTGAGGATGCCAGTCACAGCTGTGGTGAAACGTCAGGTCCTACAGTGCCAAGACCACGGCCACACAACCTGGAAAATCTACAACACCTAATAACATAAACTATGAACATAAGCTCTTACAATGACAAAGCTCACTTGAAATAAATCTTAGATGGTTAAGACAGATCAGAGAGTAGAAGAAAGGGAGAAGAATGGCAGAGATCACCCTCTCCTTAACCTCCAGTTCTGACTTTTTGAAGCAACTCCATTTTTCTGTTTGAATTTCGACGAGACCTGGCTCTGCATCAATTATTTCAGGTACCAGCTAACACTGGGATACTTTCACATGTGAGTATTTCACTCGCAGCTGCACTGTATCATTGGCTTTATAATATTAAGATGACCAGGGGTAATTTCGTAGAAAAAGAGGCGCAGGAGCTCATTAGCATAGCTCATTAGCATAACTTATTTGCATATACCACGCCCCCTGGCATCACCGGAAGTGTGTCAGAAGGCAACACCCACTGCTCAGGCTCCACTGGACTGTTTTGGATTGCTAGCTGTTGGGGGGAGGGGACGTGCAGATCTGTCCTCGCAGAGGAGGGAGAGCTTGTACCTGAATAAAACTTGGTCTTAAAGGTGCCACTGGACTGTTTTGGACCGTGGGGCGGGGAGGGAGCTCTGCAACTTACCTGGCTGTTTCTTGCTCTGACTGAGGGCTGCTGGGAGCAGGGGTGGGGCTTGTTGCATGTGCCCACCCCCTGGGCTCTTTACTGCCGGAGCTCCACTCCTGTGTGCTCCTGCAGGAAATGACCCCTGAAGATGACACACATTCTTAGGTTTCAAACAAAATGCTTCAGTGCCCTCCTGATGAGTCTTCACCATCAATAAATCAAGAGCCAAATGTCGTGTCCAATACATGAAGTTACACAAAATGGGGTTAAATGTTCATAAGTGTATTTCAGATATTCAAGTAAAAGATGTTTACTTAAGAAAAAGAAGTTATTCCAACAGAAGGCTATAGACCTAATAAGGAACCCCAATAAATAATCACACATTCTTGAACAGTGTAACACATTTTTCATTCAGAAATTCTAAAAGTAATTATCATGTAGCCTGCTCTGTGCTTTATGTGACACAATATGCAGTTATTGTGTAATGATGTGCTGCTTCTTGCATGATTATATATCAATTAAAGACATCTCAGCACATAATATGGGGAACCTGAAAAGACTGTGAGTGATTTAAAGTGAGGGTTATGTTTTTAAGAGACTGATTGGGTTAGAACCATTCGGTGGTTCCTTATAGAGCCTTAAAGATATTTAATTATATGTTCTTATCAACAGTAATATAACAAGCTTTAATTTGATGATGTTTATTGTTAAATGCATGTTGGGCTAGTGATAAGCAGAGCCAAAGGAAAGGAAGGGCAGGCTGAATATATTTTGAGACAAGCACAATTAAGAAAAGGCGGGAAAAAACCCTTTATTTATTTCACCTAGTTGTTATATCTAAAAAGGTAAAGGTTCCCTTGCTTGAAAGCCAGTCGAATCCGACTCTAGGGTTGCGGCGCTCATCTCCGTTTCAAAGCCGAAGAGCCAGCGCTGTCCAAAGACATTTCCGTGGTCATGTGGCCGGCATGACTAAACACCAAGGTGCACGGAACGCTGTTACCTTCCCACTGAAGTGGTTCCTATTTATCTACTTGCAATTTCTTGCTTTCGAACTGTTAGGTTGGCAGGAGCTGGAACTAGAAACGGGAGCTCACTCCGTCATGTGGCACCCAAGTCTCGAACTGCTGACCTACCGACCTTCCACAGCCTGCAGTTCAGTGTCTTAACCACTTGAGCCACCGCAGCTCCAGTTGTTATATCTACAGCCCCATTTTTCTTCCAGCATGGAACTTAAGGTAGCTTACATAGGATTCCCCCCAAAAAATCCCTGTGCAGGCACCAACTAGACCTATACCTAAGTCTGCCAACTTTGGGTTGGGAAATTCTGAGACATTGGGGGATAAGAACATAAGAAAAGCCAATGCTGGATCAGGCCAATGGCCCATCTAATCCAACACTCTGTCACACAGTGGCCAAAAATACCAGGTGCCATCAGGAGGTCCACCAGTGGGGCCAGGACACTAGAAGCCCTCCCACTGTTGCCTCCCCCAAGCACCAAGAATACAGAGCATCACTTGCCACAGACCAAGAGTTCCTATCTATACCTTGTGGCTAATAGCCACTGATGGACCTCTGCTCCATATATCTATCCAATTCTTTCCTGAAGCGATCCATACAATGGTCACCTCAAGACTGGAGTTCTGTAATGCTCTCTACATGAGGCTTCCCTTGTCTCAAATCCGGAAGCCACAGCTAGTGTGGAATCTGGCAGCCAGGCTCAGGCTTCCCAAGTCCCCCCGGGGGGTGGGGAAACCCCCGCCCCAGAGGCCCGTTCCCCGGCGCCGCTGGATCGGGCCCCAGGGGGGACTCCTCCCCGACATGCACGTCACCTGGAAGTGACGCAACCACGCCAGGCACGCTGGGGGCGGGGCCACGGCCATACAAGGGAAAACTCTATGGTTTTCCCTTGTATG
>NW_015170905.1:146386-156623 GCF_001447785.1 Gekko japonicus | reverse complement strand
CAACCTACCATCGTTGTCTCTAGCCTATACCCACCACATAAGAAGTGAGCGAACTGAGCTGGTATGAAAGTTATGGTAATCATATGGTCACCTAAGCCATATTAGAAATAATTTTAGCTCTTGTTTTATCTGATAATGTTCCAGCATTTTAACTGTGTTTTAATTGATTGTTATTTATATGTTTATATGCTTATATAGGTTTTAATTACATTTTTATGAAATATGTAAGCCACCCTGAGCCTGCCTTCGTGGGGAGGACGGGGTATAAATTGGAGTATAAATAGCCACCACCACCTCCTGTGGCAGTGAATTCCATGTGCTCACTCTTTGGGTGAAGTACTTCCTTTTATCCATTCTAACCTGACTGCTCAGCAATTCCATTGAGTGCCCACAAGTTCTTGTATTGTGAGAAAGGGAGAAAAGTACTTCTTTCTCTACCTGCTTTATCCCATGCATAATCTTGTAAATGTCTATTATGACACCCCTCAGTCATCGTTTCTCCAAGCTAAAGACCCCCAAGTGCTTTATTCTTTCTTCATAGGGAAAGTGTTCCAACCCTTTTATCTTTCTAGTTGCCCTTTTCTGCTCTTTTTCAAATTCTATAATATCCTTTCTGAGGTGTACTGACCAGAATTGCACACAGTATTCCAAATGAGGTTGCACCATTGATTTATACAGGGAAATTTTGTTACTGGCTGATTTGTTTTCAATTCCCTTCCTAATAATCTGCAGCACAGTGTTGGCCTTTTTTATTGCAGTTGCATACTGTCTTGACATTTTGAATGAGTTATCTACTATGACTCCAAGATCTCTCTCTTGGTCAGTCTCTGCCAGATAGATCCTGGGAAGGGCAGAAGTTTTGGAAGGAGGTAGCTCAGCAGGGATGTGATACCATAAGAGCCCCCTTCTGACATTGCCATTTTCCCCCTGGGGAACTGATCTCTGTAGTCTGGAGAATTCCAGGCCCCACCTAGCAATTAATAACCTCCTATACCTGTTGAGGAGCTGCGGTGGCTCAAGTGGTTAAGACGCTGAACTGCAGGCTGTGGAAGGTCAGTAGTTCAGCAGTTTGAGACCTGGGTGCTGCATGACGGAGTGAGCTCCCGTCTCTAGTTCCAGCTCCTGCCAACCTAGCAGTTCGAAAGCAAGAAATTGCAAGTAGATAAATAGGTACCACTTAGGTGGGAAGGTAACAGCGTTACGTGCGCCTTGGTGTTTAGTCATGCCGGCCACATGACCATGGAAATGTCTTCGAACAGCACTGGCTCTTCGGCTTTGAAATGGAGATGAGCACCTCAACCCTAGAGTTGGACTTGACTGGCTTTTGAGCAAGGGAACCTTTACCTTTTTATACCTGTTGAGCTTCAGCAAGGTTGCTGTGTTTTAGTCATACCTTGAGGCCCTTAACTGCTGTGTATGAAGCTGCAGATGAAGGGGATGGATTGGGGCCAGGCCAGACAAAAATTAAGCTGTCCTTATTAACTATTTCTCCCTTGTTAAAGAAGCCACTTTGTGCTGCTGCCCAGGAGTCACCTAGCAAAAGAAAGCTACCCAACAAATTGTATCATCAAAAGGAAAGCTAATTCTATTGCAAAGAGTTTTCCAAGAAAAATAGAATGTATGAGGGTCAGCACATATCATATGAGTTGGTGATTTCTAAAAATTTGCAGATCTTGGCAGCTAGGAAAGACACCAAAACTATTTAAGCTAGTAAAAGGACATCGTTCTCAAACACCAAGCATGATAACAATTTATAATAGGAATTATACTTGGTGTGTAATTACAACTCAGTAAACAGAGTTTCTATCAAATGAGATGAATGAAATATTTTATTGCCTCCTGGTAGGGAAATAGGCATCTTATTATTCCATAAAGCCCATTTCATTTTTTTATATCCCCCCCCCCTTCTCCTAGGGCTGCTCTTTGCCTTCTGCATATTTTAAATGCTGTTGTATGGCTTCATATGAAAAAAGTTAATTACTTCAGACTAATCAGCTAGAAGCTCTGACAGATTTCCTTTCTCAAACACATCCCTGATCCCCATTCATCACATGTGCCACCAGAACTCTTCTGGAAACTTACAGATGACTTTCTCCCTGGGACAACCCTGTGCCAAGGGAAGACTCATACTGGACATTATTGTTCCCATCAGCACACCCAGTACCTACATCTTGTACCCAATACTAGAAAGGCATCACAGGTTAAAACAAAATGTCCTGCTGAGATGTCTTCTAAGGGTGACATCAATATGTACATGAGAAGGGGGCATGGCCAGATGTAATTTATCCTCATCCCATGTTGCTATGCTTTCAGATGCTGCTAGTCATCATATTATACTGATGGAAAAGATAATACTTGACCCAGGCATTCCCAAAGTTATCCTAGGATAAATTCTCAAATGGTTGAAGAGGGCCTAAATTATATCCATGACAGAACATGCACATATATTTTACAGGGGGAAAGGACACACCTATTCCCATCTGGAAAATCATAACTTTTTTACCCTCTCTAATGAAAATAACATTAGGTCAGGGATAAATGTGCAATACTTAGATAATGAAGCAAAACAATGTGGCTCGCTATGCCGTTGAGCAAATGCCAAGTGTTACAAATTTAAAAAACAATGAAGATCCTTTTTTTTCAGTCTCCAAAGTCTGGGAAGGGAGGGCAGTACCTGTTTGTGCAGTTTTTCTTCTTTTTTTTAAAGTACCCATAGGTACACTTTTATTAATTTTTTTTATAATCAACAACAAACAAATCTACACACTACAGACACTCTACTACATATAACGTATATACCAAGAGTGCAGTTACATTATATGCTTATATGCAATTACTTAATTAATAAAACCGCTATATCAAACACTTTCCATTCTTCTATCTTCTGTGTTCTCAAGTCCATTGCGCTATCCTTGCCTAATCTTCTATTACGTTTGCATTATACCAATCATAAAACTTTTTCCATGTTTTTTGAAATGTCCACTCTTTACTTAATCTTAAAAAAATAAAGTTTATTTAATTCAAAATGGTTACTAAATTATAAGACTATTAGAATAAAATTTAACAATTAATATCCATTTTGAAGTCAGGAGTATCACAAATACCAAAAAGATATAACTTACTTTACAAACGATCATAGCCAATATATAACATGATATCATTATACAAAGTAATATGAAGTATCAAGAACAACAACCTCTCAGTGACTTATAACAAAGAAAGGTTAAAATAATAAGTTTAGAGACTTAATCTTGTCTGGAACTATATTTTGGGATGGCATAAAATCTAAAACAGGAAACCATTTCTCAGTGAAAGACTGCCTAGGGAAGAGTTTGGATTGCCATAAATGATCTGTAATCTTTTCCATTGCATAAATATTCCAAACTTTGTCTAACCAGAGATAAAGTGTAGCGGCTGAGTTAGTTTTCCATTTTGAGGCAATGGCAGTTTTAGCCGCTACTAGTAAGGTCAAAATTAAATCTCTCTAATCTTCGGGATAACTAGTTCTGTACTAAAGTTTGTTTGTTTTTTAAGGATTTCAGTTTCAATGGGATTTCATAACCTGTTATTTGGTCAATGTTTTCTAAAATCAAGGCCCAGAATTTATGCATAGCACTGCAATGCCACCAACAGTAATTGAAGAATCCCACCTCCCCACAAAGCTTCCAACATAATGGTGAGAGTGACTGCTTCATGCAGAACATTTGGTGAAGAGTGAGATACCACGTGTTGATTCTGTAAGACTGGAGTTTAATACTAATGGATGCTGAGGTGTACACTGAAGATCTCAAAACTGCAGTTCTCATCCAGAAAAGATAGATTACAGTCTGACTGCTATCTTTTCTGAAAACCAGTTAAACTAACAGAGAAGTTGTCAATCAATATTTTATATGTCATTCTAATAATACCCCTTTTAAATTCATCAATTTTCTTTAGAATCTGTTGAAACGGAGTTAATATTCTTATATGTAATTTGTGGAGTTGGAGACTTGTAGCTAGATGGTTAAGTTGGAAATAATTAAACCAAGGTAAAGATTCTCCGATGAGCTCCTCCAGTCTATTTTTCTCCAACAAACCACTCTTATTAGAAATATCAAAATGTCAAGTTATGCCTGCCGACCTCCAAGTTGTACAAAATAATTATCCTGACCTGGTTTTAACCAATTTTGGTTGAGGAAAGAAAAAAAGAAGAAGTATTTAGGTAGGAGTTTTAATCTATAATTATCGTAAATCTGAAGAGGGGGGTAAAAGAAACAATGTAATGTTGTGGCGGGAGGTCTTTCTGATAATTGGTTCCAAATAGTTTCTGAAATTCACTTAGGAAACTAGATTTCATTTAAAATTCAAACCCAATCCCTCTCAGGGTTGAATTGCAGCATATTGATTGTATTGTATGAATGCACTGCCTCATAGTAAAGCCTTAAATCTGAGTAGTTAAAACCAAAGAATGTTGAATGAAATTTTCAGTCTCTTGCCATCCCAGAGGAAGGAGTTAAGAGTACCTTGCCATCTCTTAAAATAGTCAGTAGGAATCAAACTAGGAAGTGTCCTAAAGTAATACAGAAATTTGAAGAGAATAAAGATTTAATAAAATCATATCGATCAGACTATGAAAAATTTAGTTTTCCCCATTGTTTAATTAAGGAACAAATGTTTCGGTGAATCTCTGACAGGTTATACTTAAAGAGATCATCCAGACTCAGAAGAATTTTTATACCCAGCAACATCCATGACAATCAGACCTATTTGAATGAGTATGAGATTTTTAATATTGAGCTAGTCTCTGGAGATAAATTTAGAGGGTAAAGAACTGATTTTTGCTGATTAATTGAAAGACCAGAGACTTGTGTAAAATTGTCTACGACTAACTGGAGATGTGAAATTGAATCTAGGGGTTCAGTAAGATATAAAACTAAGTCATCTAAAAAGGCTCAATTTCTAATTATTACCTATATCTACTTTTTTGATAAGATTGTTCTGTCTGATAGAGATGGCTAAGGGTTCAATAACAATGGCAAAGAGTAATGGGGATAAGGGACAACCTTGGCATTTACCCCTTTCCAAAGTGAAAGTATTGGAAATTCCGCCATTAAGGATGAGTTGGGCCTTAGGTTTTGAATATCGTGTATCTATTATCCTGAGAACATTTCTTCCAAATCCCATGTTGCATAGTAATGATTTCAGATAAGGAAATTCAAGACTGTCAAATGCTTTATGGGCGTCTAATGAAGGGATAGTTGATTATAGATTACATGATTGACAGAAGTTAATTATGTTAAGGTTCTTGAAGGTTTTATCAATTATTTCCCTTCCCCAGCCTACCTGATTCACATGGATATATCCAGTAATAAATTTCCTCAAACAATTTGCAAATATGGTAGTAAATTTTTAAAAGTCCTGATTTAGTAATGAAATAGGCCTATACAAAGAAGGAAGTATTAACATCCTTATTTGGTTTAGGAATAACAATTATAGATGTTTGAGACAAGGAAAGAGGCATCTTCCCAGTTCTCATGAGATAGTTACCCGCTTCAGTAAATGGGCCTGCCAGAATGATGCATATCTCTTGTAAAATTCAGAGGGGAACCAGTCAGGCCTGGGATTTTGTTATTTTTTAGGTTCTTAATAGTTTCCAAAGTCTCTTGTATGGTAGTAGGTTGTTCCAAGCTTAATTTATGCTCATCCTTGATGCTTTTGAAATGTTTTAAGGTTTTGAAGTGCATTAATTGCTGCTTCATTAGGTTTAGTGGGCTAGTAAAGCTTTTAATAGTAATCCAGAAATATGTGTACAATATCAGCCTTCTTAGAGTGTAAACTACCCTTATTGTCTTTTAAAAGGTGAATTAATCTAGAATCACATTTGTTTTTTTCATTCTCCAAGTGTAAACTACCCTTATTGTCTTTTAAAAGGTGAATTGATCTAGAATCACATTTGTTTTTCAATTCTCCAAGCAAGGAGTCTTAGAGTTTTTGGGGATTTATACCAATACCACTGTTTCAGAAAAATCAAGTTCTTTTGTATTCTGGAAGTATATGATTCTTCTAATAATTTGTGTTTGGCTAATAATTTCTTGTATATTTTTACCACCCCCTTATTTTATGTAATTTTTCCAGATATGAAGAATATTTGATAGTATTCTCTTTTAGATAATTTGAAATTTGGGTTTCCATGTCCTCACATAGCAATTTATTGTATAACAGGGATTTGTTAAAATGCCAGACAGGTTTATTTTGCTTTAAATCATTCGTTATGTATACACAATCAATCCAAGAACGTTCCAACCATAATTTAGACCAAATATCTGATGAAATTAGTTTATTTAACAACGTTGCTGAAACCAATATAAAAAATATTCTACTATAAGATGCATGTCTTGAAGAGTAAAAGTATAAGATGCAGATATCTCCACACTTCATACAAATTGAACATGCGCAGAAGTATAGACAATCCCTGTAAGCATGAAATTTTGAATTCTTAGATCTTTGACTATTCAATTTATCAAGGATTGTATCAGTTACTAGGTTAAGGTTTCCTTCTATGGCAATCTCACCTTCCTGAAATTCTATCGCCTCTATATTGAATTTGAAGTTCCTAGATAATGGAATGGTCATGCCTCTAAATTTTGACAAG
The DNA here is from genome assembly GCF_001447785.1 of Gekko japonicus. Lineage (NCBI taxonomy): Eukaryota > Metazoa > Chordata > Lepidosauria > Squamata > Gekkonidae > Gekko > Gekko japonicus. Next base: position 149,992 of record NW_015170905.1, on the reverse strand, counting down.
CCTGGTGCGAGTATTTGCTGAGGAAATCATTTAAATTTAGACAGAAAACTGTTTGTGCAGCTTAAACCAATTGTTCACCCTTCACTATATATGTGTGTGTGAGAGAGAGAGAAAGAGAGTGTATGTGTTAACAAGTCACAGTATGTAATTTTGGATTTGGTTATTGCTGCTAAAATATTCCTGACATTTAATTATTCTATTAAAAGTGCTCTTTGGGAATCTCTTTTTTAAAACTAGATTTTCATACAATAGCAGAGTACATAGCACTGCTGTTTACTGATGAGCTCTTACTGCTGTTATCTGTTGCTATAGGCAACAGGCTCCAGTACTCTGATGCAGGCACCTTCACTGCCATCAAACAGAAATGGATTTCTAAAAGCTATTTTCACCTTGAAGTAACACAAACCATGTTTACTGTTAAAAGTTTGATTTCTACGATATGTACAAAAGACAAACATACCAGATTAGAGTCTATGTTATGATTCCCAACAGGTTCTGATCACATAACTGGGGGAAGGTGGATTGCATTTGCACTGCCAAACACTGGAGTGCTTGGGGGTTGAAAGGGCAGAACTTGCAGGGATTTCTCGCCCTGGTGACGATTTGCTGTACCTCTGTCAGCTAAAAAAACCTTTTTTTATATTGAATGTCTAACTGAAACAAGAAGTTTCCTGGAACTCTTGGATAAGTTAAAAGCAAAATAAACATTTCTTTTTTAAAAAAAATTGAGGCTGAGAAAGCCGTAGTCAGTGTACATTAGTGATACAAGAGTTGGCCATGAAAGTCACTTTCAGCCTAGACTACCTTGCAGAGCTGTTGTACAGTGTGAGGAGCATCCTGTACACTGTCCTAAACTCCATGGAGTCAGGACCAGGATAAAAATGTGATAGATTTATCATGGTGATATTTACTTGGCATGCAGAAAGTCCCAGGTTCAATCCCCGGCATCTCCAGTTAAAAGGACCAGGCAGTAGGTGATGAGAAAGACCTTGACCTGAGACCCTGGCTTAGTGGCAGAGCCTCTGCTCAGTATGAAGAAGGCCCCAGGATCAATCCCTGGCATCTCCAGTTTAAAAAGGACTGGGCAGGAGGTGATGTGAAAGACCTCTGCCTGAGACCCCGGAGAGCTGCTGCCAGTCTGAGTAGACAATACTGACTTTGATGGACCCGAGGGTCTGATTCAGTAGAAGGCAGTTTCATGTGTTCAAAGAAAAAGGACATTCAAGATGGGCAGAACCTAAGTTGGCCCATAATTCATATTTTTATATAGAAAGCTGAGCAGGATTCTTTAGTATTCTACAATGAGAACCCAAAGTGGCTTAAATCATATCTAAAGTTACTTGTATTAGAAAATCAATCTGATCATCATTTCCCTTTTTTTCAGTAAGAAACATTTCTGTGTGGAAATTCAGAGCCAGACTACATGATACACCTGACATGTTGTCAGCTCACAGGTCACAACTGAACCCATAGTCAGATATACATTGAGGGAAGTCACCTTTAAAAAGCACTTTGTTTGCTCAGTTTCTCTCCCATTCCACTTTTGCCAGTGGAAAGGGCAGTGGAGGGGCTTTTGCTCCTTTTCTCTGGCTTCATGTGCCCTAGGAAGAAATACATGAAGCCATAGAAAAAGGAGCAAAAGTGCTGGTGTAAATTGGTTCAGAAGGAAATCAGAAGCTCCTTCTCCCGCTCTCAGCATTCCATCATAGTGTCAAGCAAGTGAGCACTTTTTTAAAGGTGAGTTTCCCCAGTGTGCCTCTGGCTGTGAGTCTGGTTGAGCACCTGTGACTTGACAAGTGTCTGACATATTGTGTAGTTATGTCTTCAGTGGAAATGAAATACTCAGATATAGCACCCCTCATTGAACAGAGGTACTTTCTGAAATTCCAGGCAGATTGGAGGAAGTATCCATTCTACAGAAGATCAAAATCTCATTTGCAGAGGTACTACAAACAGATGTGAATTACCTTTTCTCTTTGTTTCCAGAATCCTCAAGCAGTGGGTGTGGCATACTGTTTGCATTTTTATTCTTAACAAAACAATTGCGTATGTAGCTGTAGAGAGTACAAATCCTATCCCTTTGTGAGGACCTTGTTCCCTCTCCCAGATGAGACTCGCTTGGTTAGTGGGGTCTCCCTCTTATTTTGGACTTTGTTGTTTTAATAGACACCCTCTTTTACAGCCTAAGTGCCAAGAGTTTCTGAAACTTGGGGAGTCTCATAAAGGCACCTGGGTACATCCATGCCATTGGGAAAGGGTACTGCTATACAATGGCTTTCTTCCTTTCTCTATGGTCAGGGACAGAGGGTTGCACTAGGGAAGAGGATGTCCCTGCAATATCCACTGGAATGCAGGGTACTGCAGGGGGCAATCCTCTGTCCCATGTTATTTAACATCTATATGTGCCTCCTCACAAAATTGATCTGGACTGAGTTGTCATCAATATGACACCCTGTTCTATCTGTTGATGGACAGCTGGCAGGACTTCGCTCCAAATATTTTGGACCAGGCATTGGCAGCCATGGCTGGATGGTTGCAGCAGAGTTGGCTGAAGTTGAATCCAACAAAGACAATATGACACCCTGTTCTATCTGTTGATGGACAGCTGGCAGGACTTCGCTCCAAATATTTTGGACCAGGCATTGGCAGCCATGGCTGGATGGTTGCAGCAGACTTGGCTGAAGTTGAATCCAACAAAGACAGAAGTCCTGTACCTGAGTCGTGGGGGGTTGGGATCGGGTATTAGACTCCTTGTCTTTGGTGGGGCAACGTTGCTGCCAGCGCCCGAAGTAAGGAGCCTTGGGGTGATGCTGGACTCTTCACTTACTATGGGGGCCCAGGTCACTTCAGTTGCCAGATCAGCCTTTTATCATCTCTGGCTAATCAGGCAACTAGTTTCCTACCTTGCCCCCCCCAGGACTGAGCTACAGTGATCCAGGCAATGGACACTTCCAAGCTATACTACTGTAACTCGCTCAATGCAGGGCTACCCTTGAGCTTGATCCAGAAATTGCAGCTAGTGCAGAATGCAGCAGCATGCTTGTTGATGGCAACGTCTGTGCGGGCGCACATTCAACTGGTGTTGCACCAACTGCACTGGCTGCTGATTGAATGCTGGATCTGGTTCAAGGTTATGGTTTTGACCTTCAAAGCCCTATGCGGCCTGGGACCTGCAGGACCTCCTCTCCCCCTATGAGCCCTGGAGAGCTTTGCACTCTTCTGATCAACATCTCCTGGTGGTCCCTGGCCCAAGAGACATCTTAGAGATATCCAAGAGACATCCACTTAGCTTCAACCAAGGTTTTAAGCCCTCGCCCCGGCTTGGTGGAACATGCTCCCACTTGAGATCAGGGTCCTGTGGGACTTAGCACAGTTCCTCAGGGCCTTGATCTCAAATGGGAGCATGTTCCATGAGGCAGGGGCCAGGGCAGAAAAAGTACTGGCTCTGGTCAAGGCTAAGCAGACGTCCTTAATCCTTTTACCCCTTGGTCATCCAATGTTGTGATGCCTCTCTGACTGGTTTCCTGCTACTAATGTATTTGAAGAGATTGTTATTGTTGGTTTTTATGTTTTTTTGCAATATGTTCCTCATAGTCCCTTTTTGCC
>NW_015170905.1:107171-146365 GCF_001447785.1 Gekko japonicus | reverse complement strand
CAAGGCCTGTGCTCCCTTTTAGATACCTCACTAGGGCTGCGGTCACACACACTAAATAATCCACTTTCAATCCACTTTCAGTGCACTTTCCAACTGGATTTTATTGTGTAAACTGGCAAAATCCAGTTTGAAAGTGCATTGAAAATGGATTGAAAGTGGATTATTTAGTGTGTGTGATTGCAACCTAGGACTAGCCTTCCACTGCTTAAAGGAAACTTACTTTTTACTGCTTACATTACTTTGTGCATTAACCATGAAGGCTTTTTGTACCTATTTGTACCTTTCCTAGCCTGCAGCACACATTTTATCTGAGCTTCCGGCATTGTAGTTTTAAATAATCTCCAAATTCCCTGAAGGGATTTGACCCTCTTTACCTTAACTTTCAGTTTCTTCTTCACAAGCCCCCTCATTTGAGATAAGTTAAATGTGGTTGTGTTGGTCTTTTTGTGCAACTCCCTATGTACATACATGTTGAACTTAATAACATTATGGTCACTGTTCCCAATCAGTGCTACCACATTTACATCTCTCACCAAGTCTTGGGCATTACTTAGGACCAAGTCCAGGATCGCCTCTCCCCTGGTAGGTTCTGTGACTATCTGCTCCATGGCAAAATTATTGAGAGTATCTAGAAACCCAACCTCTTTCTCCCGACTTGAATACATATTGACCCAATGTTTGGGTAGTTATCACCTATTATGACAGTTATTTCATCTAGCTGTTTTCCTTCATTTTTTTGCTGTTTTTAAATATAAGAACTTAAGAACATAAGAAAACCAATGTTGGATCAGGCCAATGGCCCATCCAGTCCAACATTCTGTCACACAGTGGCCAAAAATACCAGGTGCCATCAGGAGGTCCACCAGTGGGGCCAGGACACTAGAAGCAACAATTTCACTGTTGCCCCCACACACAAGCATCAAGAATACAGTTCATCACGTGCCCCAGACCTAGAGTTCCTACCTATATCTTGTGGCTAACAGCCACTGATTGACCTCTGCTCCATATGTTATCCAATTCCCTCTTGAAGCCATCCATGCTTGTAGCTGCCACCACCTCCTGTGGCAGTGAATTCCATGTGTTAATCACTCTTTGGGTGAAGAAGTACTTCCTTTTATCTGTTCTAACCCAACTGCTCAGCAATTTCATTGAGATAAGATCTGGAGGGTGATAAACTCCCAGAGTTAAGGTGGCGTTTATGTAAGTGAATCTATTTCTCTTACATTCTTAATTTTACTGGACTGTATACCCTCGCTGACATACAGAGCCACTCCACCTCCAACCATTCCCTCCCTATCCTTCTGATATAATTTATATCCAGGAATCACTGCATCCCACTGATTTTCCTCATCCCACCAAGTTTCTGAAATGCCCACAATGTCTATGTTCTCTGATCCTAAGCATTCCAGCTCCCCCATTTGACCTTGGATGCTTCTAGAATTTTTATATAAACATCTATTATATAAACATTCTCAGATATGTTAGGCCTGAAACCTTCCTCCTGTGGCCTATAGACCTTGTCAGGCAGTCAATATTCTTTGTCACCCTCTCAGTGACCAGTCCTAATCAATTTCCCTAATCAATAGTAATAGCTACCACTTCACCTCTTAGAGATGAGCCATCCCAAATCAGAGATATTTCATCTTCTGTTGGCTTTCCCCCAAGACTTAATTTAAAAATTGCTTTGCCACCTTAGTTTAAAACTGCTTTGCCACTGGTTCCTTCTCAGGGCAAGTGGAGGCTGTCTCTTTTGTACAGGTCCTGCTTGTTCCAAGAAGCATCCCAGTGCCTAACGAACTTAAACCCTTCCTCCCTACACCATTGTCTCATCCATGTACTGAGACTCCTAATTTGTGCCTGTCTATCTGGCCCTGCACATGGAACAGGTAGTACTTCTGAGAAGGCTATTTTGGAGGCCCTGGCCTTTCGTCTCCTGTCTAGCAGACTAAATTTTCCTCCATGACTATACAGCTACAGTTCCCCACACTGTTGTTGCCAACATGTACCACAATCACTGGCTCCTCCCCAGCACTCTCTACCAGCCTATCTAGACCACACATAATGTCCTCTACCTTCACACTGGGCAGGCAATTCACCCTGCGGTCTGACTGTCTCTGCTTTTCCAGGTCAGTCACCTTGGCTTCAAGGATGTGAACACATTCCCTGAAAACAGGGAACTCCTTGCACCAAGCACACCCCCATGAATTCTGTCCAGCTGGTAGATAGTCATACATGTTGCAGTCAGTGTAATACACTGGATAGCCCCCAACCCCCTGCTGGCATTCTACCTTCATAATTGCTTTTTAAAATCTTTTACAATAAATCTCCTATTTATGTAGATTTGTTTGTGGAAAGTGTGCTTATCCTTTCAGAGACATGGAGAGACCGGTGCCCTGGCTGCCTCACTCTGCTGCTGACCTCACATGTCTGTGAAACTCGCCTGTTTGTTCCTTGTTCTAGTCACTGGAGCTGTGACACTTTGGCACTGGAGTGGGGCCTGCTTCTTCACAGAGCTCAGGTGCTTGGTGTAAGTTCTTTAGTTTTATTATTTTTATTTTATTTTGTATACAATAAAGTTGTTTGTGTTTACAACCACTGTCATTCTCTTTCTTCATAATTTTATTTTGGGGTATCCCCACTGAGATCTACCCTGGTTTAAATAGATTGAAAGCTTCTGTGTTATACCTTTCTGGAACCCTTATTAAAGCTAATTTCTCTGGATCCAATTTGGGTAATACCTTACAGCACTTCACTATATTTTATTTGTTTCAGCATTTTTCTCCCAACCTGTTTGATTTCTACTAATTGAGTGTCCTTCATGTTATCCTCACAACAACCCTGTGAGGTAGGTTAGATTGAGAAATAGTGACTGGCCTAAGGTCTAGTGAACTTCATGGCAGATTCAAACCCAAATCTCCCTGACTGCAGTCTGACAGTTTAAACACTAAACCACACTAGTTGGTATTCTATGTACAGAAACAGAAAGATTTCCCAAACCAGTAAGGTGATCAAATGAATCAATCTTTGCATAGATTTCCCCGTATGTCCCCCCGAGAGCACTACGGTCTGGGGCCCAAAATTTGCTAACTATTCTGGGCCCCAGAGATGTAAAGCTGGCCGCCACTAGGGCCAGGGTTTTTTCAGTGGCGCCCCCTACCTGGTGGAATGAGCTCCCGGGGGAGATCCGGGCCCTGCGGGATCTAATGCAGTTCCGCAGAGCCTGCAAGACGGAGCTCTTCCACCAGGCTTTTGAGTAGGGGCCGCCCCCCCCCACTATATCACCATCGTGGTGGGCTGGAAGAGGCCATGAGTATAAACATCTGAATACGGAAGCCATAGACTGTCCACCAGGAACTTTTTGGAATGGTTCCGTCATCTTTGGATCTTAGAGTCCTTGAAGAACACTGAGCACTTATCTGAATTAGGACTGGATTTTAAGACGTATAGTATGCTTTTAAACTATAAGTATATTATGTTTTATTGTAGCAAGGTTATCTTGCCTTTGTAAGCCGCCCTGAGCCCTACAGGGGAGGGCGGGGTATAAATCTGATAAATAAATAAATAAATAGATGTTCATGCAAACTACAGTCACTGAGGATCTCTGGCTGACTCTCCTCCACCTGCCCGCCAAGTTTGGTGAGGATTGGATTTACAGGGTCTGAGTTATGGCCAAGAAGGTGCTTCCAGAAAAGTGATTTCTGGGAAATTACAGGCAGTCATCTTGACAGGTGCAGGCTCAGGAGTGTATAGAATGGATCCTGTGCAAGCTACAGACATCAAAGTCACAGGGGACCTCTCCCAGATGCTTTTCTATATGACCTCCAAGTTCCACTCCCCCCCCCACTTTGAAGTTTGGTAAACATTATGATTGAGCAGAGACAGTCCCTCTGGAAATGTATCAGCTCACAAATTGCCATGGACAGCTTGAAAGTTCATGGAAAGTTCATGCTGGTTGACCTGCCGTGAACTTCACTTCATGAACTGCACTGGCCAAAATTCATCATGAAGTTTAGTTCATGAGCCGGTTCATGCCCATCCCTACAGAGATCAAACCTAATCTAAACAACATCAGGATTCCTTATTAAAAACAAAACAGAACAGAACATTCAAGTCTTAACATTCTCTTTTCAACAATAGCCCCAAAATACTTGTGGATACTTACAAACTCACTGCAGCTTCACTCCCCCCATCATGTTCCTTCAGGTCAGACCTGAAGGAATGGAAAAGCTGTTCCATTGGAACTTCTGGTACTGCATCAATAGAATGGCACCTTTCAATCTGAGCCAATGCATTTAAAAGGGTGCGATTACTTAGGAATGCACTGTTGACATGTGAAACCTTAGAATTATTCTCTCTCCCCAACCAGTGACTAAGACTGACCTAAGTCATGGTAACAATGAAAATAATGAGGACAAGTCAGTCTAGGAATGTTATGAGTACCAAAACAGGCCAACATTATTTGGAGAGCTTTCTAATTGCATCCTCACCTTTGTCATTCAAAAACTTAGCTAGAATAATGGCTGTGCCATACCCACCCTGGCACTGAACATGAACTCTTCATATGCAACAGTACAGAAACAGTTTCCTATGAAACACTTCTTTATATTTATCATTGATCTCTGCTTCAGTTCAAAGGAAATATATTTTCATTCATTAGCTCTTCCATCTTTTGCTAACAGCATGTTAGAAACTTATTTGTGATCAAATAGAACTGTGATATTGAACAATATGTGCTTTCCTTGCTTTTTTTTTTAAAAAAAACACTTTTGTATGTCAAGCAGCTAAAAAAGATGTTGCAAACAAATAGTGTTAATTGGTATATTTTAATTGTTTTGCAACACTTATGGTAACATTATTTTAAGTTGTTGAAAAGTTGCTCTTAGCTTTAATTCATTTAAATGTAGGTTAACTGGAGTCTAGCAAGCATTCTTTTCTCTAATATAATGTACCCACTAAGTTGATCTTACATTTATATTAAACACTGCAACTCAAGAGCAAAACATTTCTTTTCTCTCCCCCTGCATGTGTGTGTGCCTTGAGCTAGATTGCCACGGCTAGGCGGGATACAAATCTAAAGTAATAATAAATAAATAAATAATAAATAAATAAAGGATAAAACTGTATTAATAACCCTTCAATTTGTGTTTCATTTCAAAATTATTAGCAAAGAGGTATGTGTTTCAGCCTTCCACTAACTGAATAATATATATCAAGTAGTGGCCTGTTAAAATTTGGATATAACCACATGCCAGTCTAAATTCTGGTGAAATTATTATTTAAGCACATGAGTAAAAAAATGATGTTCATGAAAACAGAAATCATAATGCATGCCTTGTTAGACTAAGTAATTCTTGAACTCCCTGGAATAGCGGCTTCCATTCACCAATCAGTTCATGAAGGTTATCCCTGGAACAATCACACTCTCTACTGTCATGCCCCTTCCCCATTTTCCCTTGAATCCCTCCTCAGGAACCATGTGGTAACTCTGTGTATTGTATTAAATGGAGAAATTTGGTTTGTTTTCACACCTGGTTGCCAACCCTGTATTGTTATACTCTGCATGGGCAAACACATGGATAACTAGCTGCTGTAGATTTTCCGGGTTGTATGGCCGTAGTCTTGGCATTGTAGGACCTGACATTTCGCCAGTAGCTGTGACTGGCATCCTCAGAGGTATAACACAGAAAGATAGAGTACTCCTTGACACAGAGAGTACTCTATCTTTCCGTGTTATACTTCTGAGGATGCCAGACACAGCTACTGGCGAAACGTCAGGAACTACAATGCCAAGACCATGGCCATACAACCCAGAAAATCTACAGCAGGTAATGAACTCCGGCCATGAAAGCCTTCGACAACACATGGATAACTCTTGGGCAACTGAAATAAGTCTCTCCCCCCCATAATAAAACTTGAGGGCAGGGGTCATTTCGTAGAAAAAGAGCTAGGGGGACTCATTAGCATAACTCATTAGCATATGCCACACCCCCTGACATCACCGGAAGTGTGTCCTCCCCACAGCCGGCGGCGACCTCCAGCAGGCACCAGCAGGGAGCTCCAGGCCCCGCCCTCCCGCACCTCACCCGGGGGGATGGCGTCCCCCCCCCAAATGACCTCTGCTTGAGGGGATACAACAAAGTTGATGGATAATAGATTCAGGATGGATAGAAGAAGTATGTCTTCACTTAATGCATAATCAAATTATGAAATGTATGGCCGGTAGCTGTACTGATGCCCACTAGCATTGAGTGTTTTAAAAGAAGATTAGAAATATTCATGCAAACTAGGTCTGTTGATGTCTACTGTTAATGGCTACAAGAGAACCTTCACATCCAGTGGCAGCAAACCTCTGAGCAACATCAGGGAAAGTCTTGGTCTCTATGCCCTGTTGTTGGGAACAAATGGTTGGCCATTGTGTAAAGGGGGATGCTGCCCTAGCCAGGTTCTTCCATCCCCCAGACAACATCGTAACACTATCCCAATTCCATCAGCCTCGCTCCTTACCTACTCTATATGTTTAAATCCATCATGTTCTTATTGCAAAAAAATGCATTTATGAAGGTATGCTGACTGATTTTACTGTATTTTTTTCAATTCAATGATAAATAATGTTAACAAGTATTTGTATAGTGTTTTACAGTGTTCCCAGCATTTCACATAAATTATTTTGTTGGCATCTTGTAAGGTATGTCAGGAGCTATAGGCATCCCAGAGTGGTCTGTGTGCCACAGACATCTGGCATGCATCTAAGGCACCTAGGGCTGGGTGGGGAAAAAGGGGAAAAGACAAAGAGCAAGGGGAGCAGGAAGAATCTACCCCCTGCATCACCCCCCTGTAACAACCACCAACAAATGGATAGAAGGGGAAGGAGAGAAAGAGGTGAGGAGACTGCCTTCTTCTTGGCTGGCTGACAAACCTATCACTGCAGCAGTAGCAGCTACAAAGATAAGATGAGGAAGGGAATAAAGAGGGGAGGAAATTGAGATTTCTTCTATCATTCTTATGTGCCATCAAAGCCAGAATAGCATCCAGGGACTGCAATCTTTGTCTGCTTATGAAGGTAAGCATTACAAGCTTCTGAAGCTCATACTTCAGTGTATATGAACTGACAGTATCTCAACACTACTATTAAGAAAACTCCTTATAGAATGCTTGTAGGCAGCCCAGAAGAATATGAAAGGACAATGGAACATTCAAGGGATTTCCATCCCTATGGAATATTTCCTCCTTTCAATGAGATATACTTCTAATTGCAGTCATATCAGAAACATACCAGTTCCCAAGTTAGATTTTATTTAGAAAATGTGCATGCCATCTCTTCAGAGAGCTACTTTGGAAGGCTCAACAGTAACATTAGTATGATAAAATCATAAAAGCAATATAATTTTTCTATATTAAGAAACAAGCCATGCTAGTAGTACCGTAGCGTAAAACATTGCTGTTTAATAAATGAAACTCCACATAGGATTCTACAAGTGAAATCCAAAGCAAAGTTACACTCTTCAAGGGCCATTTAAATCCATGTCCCTAGAAGGGTGTACCTCTGATTAGGACTGCATTGTCTGTTTCCCTTCCGGGACTGCAGTAAACACAGAATGGCAAAGAATAAATAAAAAGTCAATAGGAATACGTTCCTAATGGATGCTTTTGAATGTGTTATCCTGGGTCTTATATTAGCCCTTTGTCCTGTTATTTATTAATTTTCTAACTCTGTATTTAAACATTATTAACAAATGAAAAGTTTCTCTAACAAGAATCAGCCAAATCTCAGGATTGTGCTTCACATCCCTGCATGGAAAGTCCCCGGTTTAGGAAACCATAATATGCTGAGTCCTCAGAATTCAGGCACTGTAACAAATTGGGGGCTGTTTCTTTCAGTGTAATTCTAAACAGAGTCACACTATTCTAAATCAATTGAAAGTCAATGGGCTTAGAAGGGCATACTTCTGTGTAAGATTGCACTATTTGTCTACAGACTGGGAGTTCAATGACCTTATATTGGAATCATTTTTCAGTCTTGGGGTGGGGGAGTGATAGAGAGAGGAGGGAGGGAGGCAGAAAAGAGAAAAGAAAAGAAGGGAGAACTGAGAATAAACTATGCTGGTACATCACAAAGAAAATCAAGGCCTTTTATGTCTAAATACAGCCTTGTACTTGCCTAAGATTCTCAAGCAGAAAAGCATTTTCTCACCATTTTTGTTCATATTATTTCCATGGTAATGCTCACTCCTCATTGGTAATCCATTCAAAAAATGTTATGTTTTGTTTGTAAACAACAGAATGTCATTTTTAAGAAAACTCTTCAGACACAAAATAGACTTACACAGCAATCCTAAGAATGGTTGCAACCTTCTAAGCCCATTGAAGTAAACTGATTTAAAAGGGTGATTAGAATTGTACTGGTAGCTATATTGGATTCTTCTACTGAATATTTCTATTGCAGTACTAACAATTATGTTATTTTTTAAAAAATGTAAAATCATTTTATGTGTAATATTCCTAATAAATTTTCAGGGCAATCCTAAACTGAGTCATACCCTTCCAAAACCATTAACTTTAGTGACACAGAAGGGTTCAAAAAGGTTTAGGAGTGCACTATTGGCCTGTCAGACTGATTTTGTTTCCTCTGAAAATTTCTGACCAGAAACCTCCACATTTGCTTGAGAAAAAAAAAACATTTCTGGAACCTCTTGTCACACCCAAGTGTCAGATTGCCAGCTACTGTAATACTAGTGATTAACTAAAAAGTAAGACAGAATGTGTTTCAAGGGGAAAATACATTCTGTACAGTACTTTGGAACTGTACAGTACTTTGGAAACATGAAGGCTGCACAGGAACTGTGTAGATGAAAATTGGGGTATCTACCCTGAATTTCCATCTTTAAGGGGGAGGGTGTATAGAAATATTGATTCCTATAAACCCCTGCCTCCCCCCTGGAATGTCTTCTGATACCTTGTTTCCTGTTGCCAGCCAGATGGCTGACCATTTGGTCAATTGCCATGCCATATAGCCACACATTCTTCACACCTCTAAGTGGAAGAGTTAGACTTCAAGGGGCCTGCTTTCAGGCTACAGGGCCCATGTCAGGCCAGCATGCCAGAAACTGCACATACGCTATGGGAGTTGGGGTTTGGGGGATCACATAACTGCAGGTGTGGCCTTCAAAACAACTGACCATTCAGAAATTATACCCATGGCAACCCTACCATTGGGCACTCCCAAGTCTACTCCAATTGGCCCCTGGCCAGGGCTAATTTGAAGACTGAATTGCCCTATATCTGGTTAAACCCTATGGGAGAACTCTCCCTCTCTCCTGTTCCTGCTATGTCTACTGCTGTGTCTGTCCATCTGAGATGCTATGCTGCCATGTGGCTTCTAGCAGAGACAAAGGATCTATACAGGAACAATGTTAAAAATGAATTAAACAAAACAAAATCAATTTATTGTATGGTGCACTTAAAATATAATTTAAAAACATAGGCTTTGCATAACCTCTAGATAGAAACCAAGATAGAAATTTGGGGGTTGGGTTTGTATTCCATTTTTTGGTGGTTTTTGGAACTACCATTACTGTGTTCTCATGATGGACTGTTGCAGTACTGAAGCTGACAGCCAAACACATAAGCAACCACTAATCAACAGTCTTCAAATGTAAACAGAACTGACAGGCCCAACAGAACAAATGTCAAACCAGAGAATCCAAGCCAAACCAACTTCAGCAACAGAAACTCCGAATATGCCCAAATATTTCCTGAATTTCTGGAACCAAATTATAGCTATTATGAAAAAACCTGGATACCTGAATACAGGAAATATCGGAATGCATATCCCTACTTTCAAATTCATTGTCACATGGGTCCTCATTCCAGTGGAATATTCTTAATTTAATGCAAAACAAAATTGTTTTATTAGCCTAAATCCATGTTATGCCAGAATTTAGGTTTCAAACTATGATCCTCACCAATCTTTTGCTTCAGGTGGTAAATCATTTCAGGCTGAAAAAATGGAAAGAGAATAATCTCCAAGATGCAACTTGCCCCCATGCACCAGAGCTCATTGATCCTCTTAACGTTGCCTTCTTATAATTGCTTCTGTGTATTTTCCTAAAAAGAAAGATAATTTGGCACATGCCTGCCTGCCTCATTGCTGGTTCTTCTTGCATCTAACAGTTCTTCTGTATCCTACCTCCTTGCATCATATATCCAGCACCTCTAATGTAAGCTTTGGCTTTGATTGCAGACTGTGAATAACCTTGTCACTAGATCACACTTATTATATAACACTGATGCAGATCTATCACACAGACTTGGCATTCTGTACGAAATGCTCCTGCAAGTACTTAGCAATGTTTTCAACTCTGTCAGGAGCCCATCCACCCAGAATTCAGATCTGATAAGACTGTCTGCTGCCCTGTACTGATACCATCCAAGAGTTACTCTACAGTAACTGGCACACTCACTTGATAACAGTGTCTCTACAGTAACTGGCACACTCACTTGATTTATTATACTCCTTCAGGATTGCATATTCAGTGCTCCTAAAACTCACATATACATACCATGTCCTTTCCTGGCCCTCTGACTATCTTCAGACTCTAAGGGAAAATCCTATCATACAGTAACTGTTACACACACAAAGAGTTGTAGTTTTAACATGAGAAACTCTGTATCTCTTCTGTTTCATCAGCATGTTTCAACAAAGGCCAGTCAACTGCATACACTATAAGCAACATATTGCTGGTTCCTCTTGCAACATATGCAATAGATAACTCCCTCTCCTCCTTTTTGCCGCCGAATTCTGGTTGTCAGAATTATACTACCCCAGCCAAGGAGATAGTACTTTTTGCTATTAAACTACTAATTGCCATTCACAGACCTAAACTGTGTGTGCAGGACTTCTTCCTGTATTCTAAAATAACATACCAGTAGAACAGACAGCCCTGTTCCCATGTACTCATAGCCAGTGGTTTGTTTAGCATTTCAAACACTGCCATGCACTGTATGAGTGATATGTGTTGTCAAGAAAAAAACATTTCCTTGTATCCATGCACTGTGCATTCTGTCTTCTTTTCCTTTCCCAGCAAATCCAGTCTTCTGGGCATTAAGAGAAAGCATTTGTGTATTTGCAGCCATCACAACTTCTTTTCCTTCTTTTCACAGGTATCAGGTCAGGAAGCAGTGAATTACTAAGGAAGCAGCAAAGAAAATCTCAGTACCACCAATGTTCACTGTCTGACCTTGGGAAAAGCTTAGCGTTGACTGGTGGCACCAAAGGGATTAACAACTGCTCCATTTTTTTCCAGCACTGTCTTCAATTACTTTGATGAGCAATTAAAATGCTAATTAAAAAACAATCCAAAGCCCAGTACTTGGAAGGTTACAAAATAATAAGCTCTCATATGTTTGCCACAATTCAAACTGATAAGGAGGTCAGAATGCAGATGGAGCAGAAAGGTGAAGAGCAGCTGTGCCACCATCATTTTTATTTTGATAACTTCTTTAGGAATATTCTATAAAATTTTATTATTGTCTCACTGTGTACTTAATTCCCCTTTTCTTTAACTTTTAGTCCCCCCCCCCATGCCTTAGTGCCCTCCGCCAGTACTGCTCTGATGTCTCATGGCAAAGTTATCTGTGGGACCATGTGCAGGTATTTAAGAAGAGACAAGAAGATACCCACAACTATGAACATACAGTGCTATGTGACTTTCAGTTGCCAATAGGGTTGCCGGGTCGTATCTTCTCCCCAACAGGGAGATTTTGGGGGTGTTCCGGGAAGGGGCAGGGCTATCCTTACACAATGCTGTCATGTAGAGTGATGTTATTGCATCAGGGATGCAGCGCCATGCACATACACACCTCAGTTTTCCCCAACCATTTAAAGGGAACCTTCCCTTTAAATGATAGGGGGAAGAACGGCACTGCACATGGCTTGCAGGGCAGAAGCTGGTGGTTCCCATTTGGAAAGAGTGGGCACCGTGCAAGCAAGCCCTGCAAGCAGTAAAACTGCAGCTTGCAGGACAGGAGCAGGTGGTCCCCACTCTCAGAAAGAGTAGGTGCCACATGTACCTGCCCTGCAAGCCATGAATTCAGGGCTTGCAGGGCAGGTGTGCATGGGGCTGAGGAGGACTATTGGGGCTGGGGCTTCCCCACCAGCCAGCTGGACAGCATCTGGGGGAGCCCCCCAAATTAGGGGACCCCCGCCCCCACCATAGTTGCCAAACTGTGATTACTTCATAAGACATGACCTTATAAGTTAAAACATTGCCAATAACCAAATAAAACTCAAATTAATACTACGAACAAAGATGACCATTCATTTCATTTTAAACTGGCAAACAGCTAAAGGGATTCTAGTAATATTACAAAAGGGCATCATCCACCTGAATGTCTCTCTTACTAAACTTGCACCGAGAACTTTCTATTGAGTTATGTCCTGTATTCTGTGAGGAATGAAATGTTTGAATGAGTGTATCAGCAGAATTTCCTTTTAAAAATCCCTGCTGTAATTAGTCGTTTAAAATCCTCTTCTGAGATGTCAGCTTCCTCATTTTTATTTCTTTATGAAACCCCTTAAGCCTGCTAATCTCACTTCCTGCCTCCAGCTTCATTTACATTCTGAATGTTAATTTTTCTACAGGTTCAGTGTATTCCAGGAAAAGTATTTCCTTGTGTACCATTTCAGCTCACTCCTCCTTCATCTCTCCTCCCTAAATCCCCATAATTCTAGCAAGAAACTGTTGCTGTTCCCATTAGTCACTCAGATTGCATTGTCTAGAAAACAAGGTGAAAGTGGCTTTGTCTTAAACGAAACAGAATCACCTGCAGTGGAACTGTATTAAAGCTAAGACTTTTGGAATGGAGTATAAAAAGGAGGGGAAAGAATAGGAATCAGAGATAATAAATTATACAATTAAATTATTTAAGGAAGTGGTGGCATTGAATCAGACAAAGCATTTTCATTACTTCTGCTGCCTGTGTTAATTAATTTAGTCTTAAAAGCAGTAATCTTAATACTGCGACATCAGAGTTTTGACTCCCCCCATATTTTCATACAATAGTGCATATAATATTTGTTTTTGGCTCCCAAAAATTGTTTACCTGCATTTATTTAAACTAAAACACCCTACATTTATTTAAACTAACAATCAATATTAAAGGGGTTGAGTCCAGTTGCTCATGCTTTATTTGGAGAAGGTTTCATTTACAATTCATCTAGTCAAATGATCATCAATGTGTTTCTGTTACACTGAACTAGCAGTGCTATGAACTTCATGGCAAACATGTTCAGCAGTATGTTTGCCATGTCAATCATGACCTTTCATAAACCAAGCCTCAGGTCTCCTCACCTTGCACCATCAAACATAAGCAGTATGTGAACAACTCTGAAGCTGCACAGTCGCAGTAGTGCTGGAGTTTCCCTTGTGGCCCCTTTTGCATTATCACCATTAGTGAAAGTAATTCTCCCCCAAGGTCATGTTCAAGTAATTAAGTGATGCATAGGATAGACTATGGCTCCCATGAGGTACAAAACTGCATGCATTAAATACTCTTCATAATACAGACTTAGCTGAACACCAAATAGCAAGACTTCTTCAAAACACAGCATTTATCTGGGTTGACTGAATGGATTGCCCACTTTTGATTTAAATGAATTGCTGCTGAGGTTCCCCAAATGGTAAGTTTGTAAGAGAAGAGATCAAACTCCTAGTGGGTTGTATGAGAACATGCTTGTGTGAAATAGTGTAGATTGTACTGTGCCCACTGAACAGACTCAAGCAGCTAATGAACAGCTGAACTCTGTGATGAAAGATCAGCACCTTGCTCATCACTGGTGAGCAGAACATGAAACAAGCCAGTGGGGGTGTTTGTGCATCTCTGTTTCAAACATAAGTGGGGGACAAGGTAAAAAATGTTATTAGGGCTTTTCAAAGAGCATAAAGTCCTTTTTGCTTTTCTGACACAGAAATATAAATGCACATTGGCAAGAAAGTGTATGCTCTCTTCTCCTTTTTGTTGCATTAACAGCCTCCTCACATGCACACAAAAGCTCAAAGGCATTTGTGTTGTCAGGTATGAAATGCCTCAGTCCTTGTGGAGAGCCAAAGTAATGCAATAAGGACTGGCAGAATTTCTGCCCACCCCAAATGCTTGTAACCCTGGTTGGGATAATCCAGGCAGCGCTCCTCTGAGACTTATTGGCCAAGTTCAGACTGGCAGTTTGGCCCGACAGGGAAACGTTTCAGGAGCGACTGACTAGCAGCGCAAAGGGGCGGGTTCATACAGGCACATCTGTCCATCGTCCCCCAGCTGTACTCAAGCCGTTTTGTAGTGCTTCCCTCCCGAGTTTAAAAAGTACCACCTGGAAGTGGTAGCAAACCGGGCAGAGAGCGTGTGGAGAGCGGGTTGATTACGGTTCCTGACTGTGTGAATGCAAGCTCTGTAAGGTGGGAACAAAGGAGGCGTTGATAATAGGTTCCGGCTGTTCCAATGCTGGTGGCGCCTGCACGATCCTGCCCTATTTGCTGATGTGTCCATTCGCCCATGCGCATAGGTGCTTGCAGCCGAGCGCCGCAACAGCCGCAACAGCCGCAACAGCCGCAACAGCCGCAACAGCCGCCAGGGGCAGCCCTACAGGGCCAACACTCCCTTGCACTTCCTCCATGGTATCCTCCTGCTTCATTTGCTGCTTTGTGAACAGAAATACTGGGACCAAGCTGTTACGGCTCTGTTCCAGGTCTTCTTTGCAGCGACTCCGTAGCGCTGCAAACTGCCAGTCTGAATTCAGCCATTATGTGGTAAACAGCAGAGGTAAGTATTGCTACTCCCAGGAGTGCCCCTGAAACAAAAGTCACTACTGAATTTCCAAAACCCTGACATT
Organism: Gekko japonicus; assembly: GCF_001447785.1. Lineage (NCBI taxonomy): Eukaryota > Metazoa > Chordata > Lepidosauria > Squamata > Gekkonidae > Gekko > Gekko japonicus. The sequence continues at coordinate 131,484 of NW_015170905.1, read as the reverse complement.
ACCATAAGCATGTGGAAACTAAAGCCTAATACTCACACACCAGCCTATTTCTAGAAGAATACAGTTTAGATGAGGATGCTGAAATTGCATTTTTGATGTGTCATAAAACTAAACTCCAAACATCAAAGCAGTGGCACCAGTCTTATACCAAGCTGAGGGAAAGAAAGGATTATATGATGCTATGGAGAAACTTTTTCTTTGGAGGTCTGGGCTGAGCAAAACCTTCACCTTTAGGGGGCTTTTTAGTGGTTTTTTAAAAAACTTTTCTCTCTCTTGGCTGAGAACAGTGTGGGGAGGGGGGTCAATTCAATTGTTCTCCAGTCTTACCCAACCAGGCATTAGACATGCTAATGAAAAACCTGGCTGGATACAATGAGATGGTCAAGTCACACATAAACCCCTTCTCCAGCTAGAAAGATGACGTATAGCAGGCAACAGAGTTCTGAAGGTTGAAAAGCCTAGAGAATTTTCCTGGAAAATTCAGGAAAAGCTTCTTTGACCTGCCCTGCCCTGCCCAGCCCAGGGGGTGGGCAAACAGAAAATTTAAAACTACTTGGCACAAGGAAGGTCTCTTTTGTACTGATTCCATCAAGGCAGATGGAACTTTCACATGGAGCCTGCTGACGACAGCCATTGCCATGTGGGGGACTGCAGGCCTGTAACTTTTAAGTTAAGGAGCCTGCTTTAGATTAACACCAGCTATGGCACATATAGATGTAGAGCTAGTGGAATTGCATGTTTACACTTTTTTATCCCTTGCTAACTCTGTGGCTTTGCTGAGAAAAGACCTGGGTCCCGTTCACACTCGCCTTTTTGGTCCAGGAGCGGGACAGTTCGGGGCTCTGGCAAGTACTTGAAAGGGTGACCTGCAAGGAATAGCAGAGGTGGGATGCAGAGTCAGGCCAATCCAGCCGCCTCTCTGAAAAATGTCCAAGCCCCCAGCAGGAGTTGCCAGAAGTCAACTATGACTTCCAGGGAAGCATGCACACAAACACAAATATATATATTAAAAGAAGAAGAGATTGGATTTATACCCCGCCCTTTCACTACCCAAAGGAGTCTCAGAGCAGCTTACAAACTCCTTTCCCTTCCCCTCCCCACAACAGACATCCTGTGAGGAAGGTGGGGCTGAGAGAGCTCTGACAGAAACTGCTCTTTTTCAAGAACAGCTGTGCCAGAACTATGGCTTGCCCAAGGTCATCCAGCAGGTGCAAGCGGAGGAGTGGGGAATCAAACCCGGTTCTCCCAGATTAGAGTCCATGCCACTACACCAAACGTTTTATATATAAAAGGTGTGTGAGCATTTTCTTTTTAATAAATGTTTTATTACTTTTAATTCTGGTAGCAGTTTTTTGTAACAAATAGACCTCCAACATTTCATTTTTTTTACCTCCAACATTTCAGACACAGTATTTTTAAAAGGAACACAAGGGGAGAGGGAAGTCAATTGGCTGCTCACTCAGTCGTGCACAAGTGATAACCAGATGCTGGGTAATAAGAGACATGGACATGAAGCAAGGCCTTACAATAGCAACATAGGGAAGGGAAGCTGGGAGCTCTGGTCCTCTCAGCAGGTAGTTCCTACAAAGGCCAAGTGGTGGCAGTGGTTGAACTGACAGAGGGAGAGAAATGCCCCTTCAAGGGTTGGGAAAGCCAGGTGGATGGTACATGCCAGGTGGAGACCTTGGTCCAGACTCCTCAGAGGGCCTTCAGGTCAAAGGGGCTGTTCCACCACAAATGCAAAGTGTGAATAGAGCAAAACCTTTCCAACAATTTAATGTTGTCACCCAAACTGCACCCTTGTGGCCTTTTTATCTCCTCTGTAATGTGTAGCAATAAAACATCTATACAGCCTTTTCTCTTAGTTAATTTCTCCCTTAAACCTGCAATTAGTTCCTAAGAGAAACAAAGACAGGGACTACATATGTACCTGTTCCACCATAACTAAATGCATCTTTAGAAGGGAGAGGGATTTAAAGGAGAGAGATGCACCTTCCCTAGCAGTCTTTCACTGCTCCTCAGAGCAAATGGTATGAGTTTTCCAATTAGTTGTTATAAAGTCCATAGGAAACCCTAATCATGACTTTCTCACATCCTATCTATTCTAACCCTGCTGTAATGCCTGTCATTATACAATGCTCTTACTGTTGTAGCCTAATCATAATATGGACAGCATTTTCAGGAATAGGAGTTGAGCATAGGTTATATAGCAACTAACTAGTAAATTGGGATGAGATTAGAAGACTTGGAGTCCAAAGTTAACCATTCTACAAAAAACAATTATATTTGATTATAATAAGCAAAATCTAGAATTGCAACTTTGTGCTTTTCTGCAGCTATCCACATGCTGTAGCACAAACAAAAGTTATCTGTGGGAATCACAATCTATCCAAAGTTACTCATCTCGAGCTATTATACAATGGCAAACTTTGCAATAGCTCAATCATTATAAAGACAGACTAGTAAGGAATAATAAAAAGAGCCACATGGCAGCACCATAAGGAGTGTAGGCAGAAAGATTAAAACTGAGGCATCATTTATTGTCTCCTCATTGCACCTCCCAGACACTCCCTTCCATCACTCCACTCTAATATTTCTGTGCAAGTCACCCACTTAATTTGTCTTGGTGCTTTCTTTCTTTTTTAAAAAAGTTTTTTATTAAAAAGAAAAAAATAAACATATTGAGATAACAAGTACATAATACAAATTACAAGCAGTTACTAATGTAGAAGCTAGTAACATAAACATAAAACCATAAAAGAAACAGAATCCAGTAAAGATATTTACAGCTGAACTATGCTGCAACCATCTAACTTTTTTCAGAGTGAGTGGTATATCAAACCTTTATATGTGAAGAAATGATGATGATGGATCTTGAAAAGAACTAAGAGAGCTCTGCTAATATCTGTATGGTATTTTATATGATCAGGTAGGTAAGTAGTTAAAATCGGATCCAGGGGACATAAGAAGCTCTTGATGGGAGAATGTCTTTCTCTGACATAAAGTGGAGAACCCTTGACCAAACCGCAACAAACCATTCGTAAGCTCTGGATGTATCTGCATTAGTGTTTTGAGTGATTTGTGTGAGTTTTTCTAAAATAAATTGAGCCCAAATTTTTTCAAACCATATTTGCAACGGGGAGGGGGGGGGAGCTGGATTTTCATGCAGATGCAATAGTTAACCTCGCTGCCACTTGTTCTGATATGTTCATCTGTAAATCCTCCTGCCAGCAAAGTTGGTGCTTCAGAGGTGACTTGATTTCTGCCCCTAAAAGTAATTTATATAAATTTGCCATCGGTCCTTTGGGAGAATCTGTGTACATTTAACAAGATGTTTTCCAGTCCAGAGTAGGGTCTATCAAAAGTTCCTTGTGAGGCCAGAAATTCCATCAGGTTTTTTAATTGTAGATAGCTGTGCCAGGAGAACTGTACCCCGGCCTGTTGTTCAAAAAATATTTTATCTCGGATTTTCCCACGTAGTACAAAATCAATCAGACGGGAGAATCCTGCTTGTATCCAGTCCCTATAAGACCTTATTTCCTGTGCTGGGTGGAACCATGTTTGGTTAACAATGGTGGTAAATGGAGAGATACCTGAGATCAGCTGTTTTCTTTTACAGTCCCAAACTTTAAACTTCACCATAAGACAGGGATTCTCTTGGTAAGTTTTTGGTCGGTGTGAAGGTAACATCTAGCTAGCTTCCTGAAGTGTATAAGGTCTTACATAGGTTTGTTCCACATGACACCAGAGAGGTAAGGACTCTTGCTGTATTTGCACCGCTGCTGTTAGGATAGATGCTTGATGATAGATGCGTAGAAGAGGAAAATCCAGCCCCCTAAGTGATGCCAGTTTAGTTAAAATATTTAAGTTGATGTGAGATTTTTTTCCCTTCCCACAGGAAAGAGAGAAGAGTCTTTTGCTAGAGCCGAAGGTTCTTATCTGGTATATGAATAAGAAGTGTTTGAAAAATAAATAAAAATTGGGGTAAGATGAAACTTTTAATCAGATGAAGCCTGTCAGGCAAAGAGAAATTAAGGGACCTCCAATCATTGAGTTGCACCTTTACGGACTCGTAAAGATTGTCATAATTGTGGTGAAGAAGGTCCTTAATGTCCTTTGGAAATCTAACCCCCAAATGTCACCAGGTCTCTGTAATCCATTTAAAGGGAGACTTTGCAATTTGCGCTTGTAAACTGTGTGATACCCAAACTGGATAGAGTTTTGATTTGGTCAGGTTAATTTGAAAACCCGAGATTTTTCCAAATTCTAATAGGATACATTGTATGTGTGGTAATGAGTGAATAGGGTTGGAGATGTACAAAGTTAAGTCGTCTGTGTACAAGTTGACTTTGTGCTCACTTCCTCCCATAACGATTCCAGAGAATTCAATACATTGCCTCAGTTCTTCCGCTAGTGGTTCTATTACGAGTGCGAATAACAAAGGAGAGAGTGGGCAGCCTTGCCGTGTGCCTCTCAAAGGATAAAATGGGTATAAGGAGCAGCCATTCACCTGTACTCTTGAAGTAGGCTTCGCATACAGTGCCTTCATAGCTTTTAAGAAATTGTCCTGAAAACCCATCTTTCGTAGGATCATGATCATGAAGGGTATTTCCACGGAATCAAAGGCTTTAGTAAAATCCAATGCTAAAATTACTGAATCAATCTTCTTTTGGTGACCATATAGAATAATATTGAGAGTTCTTCTAACATTATCTGGTAGCTGTCTTTTAGGAATAAACCCAGTTTGTTCTTCCTTAATGTATCCTGCCATGAAAGATTTAAGTCTGGTGGCTAAGATGGATATGAACATTTTTGCATCGTGATTGAGTAACACAATGGGCCGGTAAGAGGAAGGATCTGTAGGGTCCTTTTTATTCTTGGTAATACTATGATTTTGGAGTCTTTCCAGGATGATGGAATATTTCCCATATCCAGAACATTATTACAGGTGAAAAGTAGATGTTCCACTAACGAAGAGTGAAATGCCTTATAAAATTCCAATGGAATAACATCTGGTCCAGTTGATTTATTTGTCTTTGAAGATTTAATTGTGTCAAGGAGTTCTTTCAAGGAAATTGGTTGTTCCATGAGAGTCGCGTGTGTTTCCGATAAGCATTGAGAAAAGTAGGAGGAAGTTAAGAACAAATTGATATCAGCCAATTAAGATTCTCCGAGCGGTAGAGATTATTTTAAAAAATCAGCAAAGGAGTTGGCAATGTATTTTGATGAAAAGTGTGAGGAACCATTGGAACCTTTCAAAGAGCCGATGAAGGAATCTTGTCTCTTGCTATTAACCCTCCATTTAAGCATCTGAATATTTTTGAAGACTTGATCCACATTCTCTGTTTAAGGAATAGATTCTTTTGAATTTGATTAACATCTATCACTTTAAGAGCTTTGCGTTCTGCCAGCAGTCTTTGAAACACCTTCTTCCCTCCTGTTATTTTGTGTTCTGCTTCTAAATTCTTAATTCATGTTAGTAATTCTGTTCTGATGCATTCTTTTTCCTTCTGTTGGTGTGCAGTGATTGCGATTATGGAACCATGCAACAACGCCTTCATGGAGTCCCAAAGAACCATTGTGGAGACGTCTGGTGAAGAGTTTTCTTTAAAGAAATTGCAGATATCTTTATCTAACCAAGCTCTTACTGTTTCTTTTAATAAAATGTTTCTATCCATCATCCAATATTTGTCTTTCTTCAAGTTAATATCCATGTTTACACTACACTCCAGCCACGCATGATCCATCAAATATCGTGGGTTGATACTAGCAGATGGTATACATGAGAGGAGAGTTTGTGATATCAGTATGTAGTCGATTCTCAAGTAGACGTTATGTCTGGCTGAGAAATAAGTATAATCCCTAGTCATGGGATTGAGTATTCTTCAGATATCACAGAGCTGTTATTTGCTAAAGAGTTTAGAGAGTTTCGTGGGAGTTGGCCACTTAAGGGACTTGCATGAATTATGCCATGACCAATATTCCCTCTAAGCTGTGGAGTCTTGTGAGCAAAAAATCTACTTTGTGAACAACTGGCATTGAAGTTGTGAACGAGCCATTTGGCTGCTGCATAAAGTGGTTTGCTCTGGAGCCCTCCTTCCTGAGCGAAGACAAAAATGTGTGAGCCGGAGGCTAAAGAACTGTGAGCTAGCTCACACTAACTCAGTTTACTGGGAACACTGGCCATGACCGAACACTGGCCATGACCTATCTAACTTTTCATTAGTGATAAAATTCAGGTCAGCTCCGATAATGAGATCTCCAGTTGAAAATTTTTTGAGTGAGGCAAAAGTACTGTCTAAAAAATTAGTTTGATTCTGGTTCAGAGCATACATGCTAGCTAAGTTCATCTGTTTACCATCAAGTAACCCTTTAATGAAAATAAAGCGGCCTTGTGGGTCTACATGTTTAGTTTGTAACACAAAATTAATATTTTCAGCTATAAGTATGGCAACCCCTCTACTTTTGGAATTCCCTGGAGCTTGGAACTGCAAAGGATATAATGAAGTTTTCCAAACAACATTAGTGTCATCTTTAGAGTAAGTTTCTTGGAGAAAGATGATCCCCAAACAAATCTTCTTTACATGTTGTAAAGCTTTTTTCTGTTTGATAGGATTATTCATGCCCCTAATATTAACCGAATTTATTTTCAGATCAATCACCATTGTTTTGAAAGCATGTGCCCAGTACTGGCAAAGGTTTTGGCAACCGCCTTGCTCGGAAGTGCTGGTATAACTTTACAATAATCTAATATTGCAAGAGATTCAAGCAGTGAGAGTTTGATTTTAACTAAAAAATATGAGTTATTAAAAATGTCAAAGCCCTATAGCCTACTTTTTGTGCTAGAAGGTAAACAAAACACTCAACAGTCTCTGATCAGTGCTATTTCTAAAATCAGTCAAATTGGTCAAGTATTGAATCAGTTAAAGCAACTTAATATCCCTAACCCTCCCACCCCTTCAAAGAAGAAATCACCACAGTCAAAGAGCACAGTTAATTATTGAATTAATTACAGCACTAAAAATGATAGCCCCCCCCCTCCCCTAGTTCATGAAGGTGCTTTCTTGAGGAGGTGTAAAGTGTAAATGAAGCCTCTTGTTTGCTAATGGACAAGAGAATAATGCCCGTAATGGTATTCCATCCCCTGAGTTCATATTTGTACATATTTGTAAAAATGAAGCTTTCATTATTCTTTTGTTCACATTTCTTTTGGGAGGAAGATGATGAGAGTAGAAAGAGGAATACAAGATAACCATGGATACAGCTTCATAGTAACAAGCACTAACAGTTTAGATCTCCCTGCATTTAAAAAAATAATCTTAGAATAATTGGTATAGGTTACTATATCCTACAAGCCAGAAGACAACTTAAAAAATGAATCACACCTTTGCATTTCAATGTTCCTTTTGACATTTGATTCCAATTCCTTCCTGCATGGTGGGTGATGAACTCAATACAAAGAATGCAGGAGGAATGAATATACACGGCAAGGGAACAAAAAGAAGGATTATCATCAAGGATTCTTTTTAATCCCAATTTTCTTCCTTCTTATTTTTCTGACAGCAGGTAGCATTAAAATGTCTGCACAAAGAATTGATTGAATACTCATAACTGCTGCACAGGGTTTATAACACTTGTGGTGAGGGTAGAGGTAGAACAGGCTGCCTCAGTCCTATGAGCTGACAGAAGTGGCAAGAATTCTTGCTTTGTTCTCTTCCAAACATTGCAGAAATGCATGGTTCTAAAGGTCTCAGTGCCGACAATACCTTTTATGTGGTAGTAACACTTTGTCAAATGTCTGGCAACAAGAACATATTTATTGGAATCCAACTCTATCGTGTCTGATTAATGATCCTCATGGAAGGTACTCGTATGCTTGAAACCATGATATGTAGCCATATTAACGTAGGATCTTATTTCCATAGTTACCTTTCAAAAGCTAACCTCATTCTTAGGTGGAAGCTCGCTGCACCAAATTTTGTGTTGGCAGAGGAAGTCAACTAACTTCAATGAACTTAAGAGTGTAACTCTGCTCAGAATGGCCCTGCATACCAGCACTTGAAACAAACAAACAGCACATGCAGACTCTGCAGAAGAAGACAGTATAGAAGGTCAGCACTGTGAATGCTGGCATGACGGCCCCATCCACTTCCTTCCCTTAGAGGCAAGATTTTCTCTCCATTTTTCTTTCCCTTTACTGACTGAGTTGAAGAAGAAGATTGAAGAAGAAGAAGAAGAGACTGGATTTATACCCCACCCTTCACTACCCGAGGGAGTCTCAGAGTGGCTTACAAACTCCTTTCCCTTTCCCACCCCACAACAGACACCCTGTGAGGTGTGGCTGAGAGAGCTCTGACAGAAAGTGCTCTTTTTCAAGAACAGCTGTGCCAGAACTATGACTTGCCCAAGGTCACCCAGCCAGGTGTAAGTGGAGGAGTGGGGAATCAAACCTGGTTCTCCCAGATTAGAGTCTGCACACTTAACCACTACACCAAACTGGCTCTCAGTTGCCCTAGTAATGTGTTTTCTACTTTGCTGAAGAACTCTGGCTGTCCCGTCCTGTCACAGTATAATATTTTGGTTGTTTGCTCAGTCCAGGAACCTGAGGGAAGGATTGAGAGCCCCCTTCAACTCAAGACATTTTTACATTTCAAATTAACAAAATACTTTATTTAACATAGAAGGGAAAGGTTAGTTGAAATTAGGGGTTGAGATTTCTGAGGTAATATCAGTACATGTACAGACTTTAGTTCTTATGTTTCAGGTTAATGAGAGTTTCTTACGTTTTTCACGGTGACTTAAATCTTTATGTTGAGAGGCTTTTGTTCCAGTATTTTCCCTTGTTTCGGCGATGAGCATATTTTAGCTCACCCACAGAGCCAGATGGACCCAGTGCAACTCCAGATGGCTCTGTGGGATCTGATGCCCCCTGGCAGTTCGTTAGATGAGCCTGTAGGGGACTGACATCGACAGCTCTCTGCAGCCATTAACGAGATTGCTCCCAGGCGCCTTCTGCATCCTCGCTCTAGGCTTGCTCCCTGGTTTACTCAGGAGTTGCAGCTTATGAAGCGAGGGCTGAGATGGCTAGAGAGATGATGGCGCCATGCTCGTGACGAAGCTGCAAGAGCATCTTATTGGACATTTATGAGATCCTATGAGATGGCATTCAAAGCTGCAAAGAGAGAGTATTATGCGGCCACGATTGCATCTGCGAGCTCATGCCCAGCCCAATTATTTAGAACAATTTGGTCTATAGCTATTATGCAACAGGGCAGGCCAAATGCTAGGGAATTGGACATAGGCTGTGAGGTATTTGCAAGCTATTGCGTGGATAAGGTCTTGTCGCTCTGCCACAACCTCCCCATCACAGTTGATACAGTGAGCGAGCTCGAGGTTCCATGCATGTCTTCAATTTCAGTTATGGATCATTTTGACCCATTCAGCCTAGAGGAAGTTGACAAACTGCTCCTAGCTGTTCGCCCTACCACATGCTGCCTTGATCCGTGCCCGTCATGGCTAATTAAAGCTGGCCATGACAGGATTTGAGGCACCCTGAGGGAGATTATCAACAAGTCCCTCACTGAGGGACAGTTGCCTGGGGTGCTTAAGGAAGCAGTGGTCTGTCCTCTGTTGAAAAAACAATCTCTGGATCCGGCTGAACTGGCCAACTATTGGCCAGGTTCCAATTTGCCCTATTTGGGCAAATAAATAGAAAGGGTGGTAGTGAGTCAGCTACAGAGCTTTTTGGATGACACTTCCATCTTAGACCCCTTCCAGTCCGGCTTTCATCCTGTTCATGGGACGGAGACGGCACTGGTTGCCCTCACGGATGGCCTTCGTAGGCATCTGGATCGAGGCGGATCGGCGGTGCTGATGCTGCTGGACCTGTCGGTGGTGTTCAACATGGTCGACCATCAGCTACTGGTCCGCCGCCTCGCTAACATAGGAATTCAGGGTCTTGCCTTACAATGGCTCGCTTCCTTTCTCCAAGGTTGGGGATAAACGGTGGCACTAGGTGAACAGCAGTCCAAGAGGCATCCACTGGACTGTGGAGTGCCTCAAGGTGCAGTGCTTTCCCCAATGTTATTTAACATCTATATGTGCCCCCTTGCCCAAATTGCCCAGAGGCATGAGCTGGGATGTCACCAGTATGCTGATGACACCCAGCTCTATCTGATGTTGGGTGGCTGGTCCAACTCCAGACTGGAAGACCTGGATTGGGCATTGCAAGCCATGGCTGGTTGGCTTAGGATGAGTCGACTGAAACTGAACCCGATGAAGACGGAGGTCCTGTGCTTGAGTCGGGGCAGTTTGGGGATGGGTTTTCCACTCCTGACCTTCAACAGGGCGCCATTGGTGCCAGTGCTGGAGGTTAGGAGTTTGGGAATGCTCCTGGATGCCTCCCTAATGATGGAGGCCCAGGTAGCAGCCACAACCAGGTTGGCCTTTTACCATCTTCGGCTGATCAGGCAGTTGGGTCCCTTCCTCAACTGCGCTGACTTAGCAACAGTGACCCATGCTATAGTCACCTTGAGACTAGACTACTGTAATGCTCTCTACATGGGGCTGCTCTTGTTGTGAATTCGGAAGCTGCAGCTAGTGCAGAATGCTGTAGCCAGGCTTTTGATGGGTCTCCCCAAGTGGGAGCACATCCAGCCTGTGCTGCGGCAACTGCACTGGCTGCCAATAGCATACCAGGTTTGGTACTACCAGGGCCAGGGCTTTTTCAGTGGCAGCCCCATCCTGGTGGAATGAGCTCCCGGAGGAGATCAGGGCCCTGCAGGACCTTTTGAAGTTTCACAGGGCCTGCAAGACAGAGCTCTTCCACCAGGCTTTCAGCTAGGGTGCCACCACCATTATAGAGCCCTGGCTCTTGGTTTTAACATCTAGCCTGAGCCGCAGGAAGATCTTGAGCAGAAAGATTTTTAGAGAGTACACTGAAATAAGCTATCTTGAGTAACTATCTTTTGGACTTTATGAAATTGTATTAATAATGGAATTGTTTTATATAGTTTTATGTGGTTTTAGCTGTATTTTATGTACTGACTGTGTGCCACCCTGAGCCTGCATTGTGGGAAAGGCAGGGTATAAATGTGATAAATAAATAAATATACACTTCAGCACATTTTCTTAGAATATTCTTTAACTCTTTTGGTATCCAGAAAGCTGGTACATTCTTTCCAGTACCCAAACCCTTCTCTTGAAACACCAGTACTCATCTTGAGTTTTTAACTGACTCTTGATGTTTCTAAAGGCAGTTTCTAACCAGACCAGGATCCTCTGCAGTCTCCAGAGCTATCACCCTGTTTAGACTAGGTAAGGAAGATTTATTCCATTTCCTTGGCTCAAATAAGAGTCTCCATCTAACTGAACACTTGTCCTTGCCAACTTTCCTCAGATCTCCTGTCTGCTCTCCCAGACTGCTCTCAGTCAGGACTGAATTCCGAAACTGTCAGTATTTGACTCTTCCTAGCTAGGGCTGGAATCAGACTGAATTCTCCTCAGCATCCAGTTCAGAAGTCTTTATCTGCTCAGCTGATGCTAACCAATCAGATCTCTTAGAACAACCTGTCACTCGAGGCTCTCTGACTCTGTGAAGAATTAACCCTTCACAGTCCTTTATCTGTTTGTACAGCACTTCTAAGCTTTTAAAAGTGCATGGCTGGATTTCATACTAATACACAATATTCATTTTTCATCTTCCATAAAAATAAAATTAAGTTGATAATGGCTGCAAACCTATTGTGACAAGAGAAGGTAAGGCGGTGACAAAGCCACTAAGAGTTGACTTTTATCTTGTTCACATATGTGCCAAGAACATGGCTGAGCTGATTGTTTCCTGGGACAACTAACTACTAATAGGCTTTACAGGACATGAAGAGCTGCCAGAATTGCTCTTGTACATTTCTGTGTACCAAGCTTTCTGGGATGAGACTGATTATCTAGGCCTATTCCAGTACAGCTAAAGGGCTAGGTTTGTAATGGAAACTGCCTTGGTCACTATGATGATATGGGATATATATGGGGATATATAACCCATTGATTCTCCTGGAACTGTCAGTGGCTTTTGTAATGTGCAGATCACACATGTATTACCCAGATCTTCCTAGATTGGATGATACATAAAGTAGATGTGATAGTAATTTTCATTTTAGACATTATTGGATCCCATCTATAGTTTCTGCAATGAAAAATAGACTGAATCAAATTTAAGCAGCCATTTGTATTTTAGTACAATTGTGGTACATTGCATGAAATCTACAAAGTAACATTTTAACTCAGCATCTGGGGATTTGCTATTGAACAGAAATGGAAAGCAGAGAAACAACTTTGTTTCAGAGTCATTCTTAATATTACTTCATCGGAGCCAGCCACATACTTATACCTGATTCAGGCCAGAAATCATGGCTACTGGACTTTATGAGCAAACAGACCCTTGGATGCTGCAGAGGAAATTAACCTGCTAGTACCATGGAACCGAACTGAAGTGGAACCTTTTCAAGAGTAATGCCTTAGGTTCTGTGATGAGTTCAGTATGCATTACAACTGCAGTTTATCAGCTGGAGGGATTCTCATCACCTGCCTGGATAAACAGAGCAAGAGAACATACAAAATGTACTACAGCAAGATTAAATAGACAGAATTAAGAGAAGCAATGGAAGGAGATCCAAATTCCCAGGTGGACAATCAGAAAACTGGCAGCTCAGGCAATGATTCAGGATACCAGGTTGCCTTTTCCCCTCTTAGCTGTCTAAGCATGCAGTAACAATCACACTTGTTAAGACTATCACTGATAGTCTATCAGTGCAGGCAGCAAGTGGAAGCAGGCTGACAAATGCGGTGCATAAGATAAAAGGAGCTGGGGTAATGGCACAGAGAAGCCTTTCCAACTTTGACAGCTGTGCGAGTTACACAGAAACATCATGGAAGGGAAGCAACTAGCGCCAGAAACAGCAACTGGGGTATTTCTCACACAGTGCTATGCACTCTCACTGGGAGTACTGCCTATGATTACTGCCATAGGGGAAAACAAAAAAGACTGTATTATACAAGAAACACTAGTCGGTCTTCACTATACAGCCTTTTGCAATAAATCTTTACCGGCTGCTCATTAAATGCAAGTGTCCACTGTCAGATACAGGGACAGGTGAATTCTCAGGGGAAAACTATAAAGGAGGAGGAGGAGATTAGATTTATACCCTGCCCTTCACTACCCAAAGGAGTCTCAGAGCAGTTTACAATCTCCTTTCTCTTCCCCTCCCCACAACAGACACCCTGTGAGGTGGATGGGGCTGAGAGAGCATGTGTGTGTGTGTGTATACTTATCAGACCCCAGAGGACATAAAGCTAAGAAAACAGAATAAGATTTACAAGAACCTTAGTTAGTTGGCCCATGATGAGATGAGAAATAGTAAATACCTAAATAAAGGAATAAGACTCACAGATTTTCAGACTGAATAGGGGAGGTGATACACTTAATTTTGAGTGCAATTAAACTTATGTCACCAACCCATGCATGTGCTCATATAAACAAAGGCTGATGACTAGGATGAGTTCAAATTCTCTCAGATAGGCTGTCAGTTTTCTGGTTCCCATTGAAATGCTCCAAACAGCATAGCAGTTCCCCAATTTATATATCTGTTAGGAAATGTATATGTTGACACAAATCAAAAGCATTGATTACTTAGACATCACACCCACGCCGGAAAACTTATTTTTGAACAGTTGGGTAGCTCAGGACTCTGCTCCTTCAGTGGTGGAGAGGGTCTCCATCCTGCTATTTGCAGCCAAAACTGTCATTGCAACCCACTGGAAAACAACAATGACACCTACAATTTCGCTTTGGCACAAGAAATTGTGGGATTTGTATATAATGGCTAAACTCTCGGATAACCTTACGCGACTTGACAAGATTCCAGCCCAATCTTCTTTTATAGCCGTCTGGTTCCCTATATTGGAATACTTACAACAATTCGAGGATATCCCTAAAGAAATAAACATTTTACACCTCTGGTAATGTGCATACAAGTATTAGTACTAACTGTTTTAATTATGCTTATTACAATATCCACTATTCATTACAGGTATAATTGCTAAAAACTGAGAATTTACAACTGTTTCTTGAGTATATTCATGCTTCAATCTATGTAGTTATCTATACACCTTTATTGCATTGTTCATAAACAAATCTATCTTACAATTATTATGATCTTAATACACCACTTTATATATGTATGTTATTATGTTATAAAGGCAAAACCTAATAAAATATATTGGGGGGAAAAAGGAAATGTATATGTCACCTCTCCAGATACCTGCTTGGGGCAGCTTTCAACTAAATAAAACAGAACCATAAAAAACCACCATCAAAAGTAAAACAAAGCTATTAAACAAGCCACAGAAAACAAGCTGACAAAACTAGGCAACACATAACAGCAGCTTAAGATATATATCACACAGCCCAAAACAACGCAGATAAAATGATCCCCATGCCAGAAGCAAGCCAATTGTTATTTGAGCAGTTATCTGAATGATGATCATGTTAGAAAAGTTTAATTGAAAGAAACATTAAGCTTGTATTTTACTGCCTGTTAAAAATTGATCAAAATGCTGCATTAATTGAAAATATAAAGCTAGTAAAAAAGAAATCAGTTAGGAAACCTTTCAGGAAAACGTCTTGTATGCATAGAAAAACCATACTGCTTTGCAAACCTTGCAATCCTATGAAGTAAATTCAACTTTCAGAAATGCACTGAGAGAATTACCCCAAGGCAGTGGTTCTCAAATTGTGGGTCAGGAGTCAAAAGTGCATCATAACTCACTTGCAGGTGGTTGGTGAGGCCAGGAAGGAGGAGAAGGCTCTGGGAGGCTCAATGGTAAATTTGCATTTGATTCTGCATAATGTATAAAATAACAATGGAATATAGCCTGTTGCGCATTATGCTCATAAATTACCAGTTTGGTGTAGTGGTTAAGAATGCAGACTCTAATCTTGGAGAACTGGGTTTGATTCCACACTCCTCCACATGCAGCTGCTGGTGTGACCTGGGGTCAGTCATAAATTCTTTCAGAGCTGTTCTTTCAAGAGCAGTTCTCAAAAGAGCTCTCTCAGTCCCACCTACCTCACAGGGTGTCTATTGTGGGGAGGGGAGGGGAAGGGATTGTAAGCCACTCTGAGACTCCAAGTGAAGGGCAGGGTATAAATACAATATCCTCCTCCTCGTATTGATCAATACTAACCCTGATGTGATAGATCAAGATGAGATAGGCAACAGAACACCACTGGTGGTCACCTACAGCTCACAACTCAACCCAGTTCAATGCATTATTAATGACTTATAACCTATGCTGGATAGTGACATTTCCTTCACAAAGGCAATGGGGAGCTGACCTTTTCTTGTTTACAGACAGCCTGCTAACCTAAAACATCTTCTTACCTGTAATTGCAAACTACTTAACAGTAACATGAACTCTAGTACCAAGGCCTGCAAGAAACCAAGATGCAAACTTTGCTCTCATATATATCCTAGCAACACTATCAGTGGACCCAGCAACATCAGCCATACCATCTCAAGTTCATACCCTCGCTCATCCTCTAATGTGATTTATGCCATCATGTGTCAGCAATGCTTTTCCACCCTCTACACTGGACAAACAGGCCAGTCCCTTCGACAAAGAATTAATGGACATAAGTCTGTAAGTCTGTCTCATTACCAATGCTGATTTCTCCATGCCTCTGTCAATTCTGCAAATCACACCTAAGCCAATCACACCTGCTATTGTCATTTGCCTGCTAATGCAATTTGGCATCTGAAACCACTCTACTTTCCAATATATAGGGCAGATGGACTCCTATTCTTGCTGTATCTGAAGGAGTGAGTAGTGACTCATGAAAGCTCATACTTTGCCACAAATTTTGTTAGTCTTTAAGGTGCTACTGGACTCTTCCTCCCTTCTCCTGATATGATGTAATATGACATTCCTGGATTTTATGTTAGGGAGGAGGGAAGTTGCATGGAATTACTTTGCAAGTAGATCCCATAAAGTGCAATACGTTTAGACATAGGCACCACTTCAAAAAGTTTACAACCACTGTCCCAAGGAGCTTTGTAAGAGTCAAGGGAGCAGGATGGCAGCTATGCTCTCATGTTATCACAGCCTTACATTGCAATAGCATTATGTGCCAGGTTGAACTCTGAACATCAGAAAGAGCCACCTTTGCCGAATGTTTCATGAGATTCCATGAGCCACGACAGATTTCTCTGCATTCTGCACACCATAAAGCCAGACAGGATTCTGCATAATAGTCTATGGTGGTAACCTTGACAAAGAGACCATGCACCTCCTTTCTTCATAATTGTAAATTAGAATTCTGCAGACGAACAACTGCACTCTTTAGATTTAAAGGGAAAAATATATTTGTTGAGATAGTGTGAGACAATTATGGGACTAGATCAGCAAAATTCAAGAGGTGCTTGACTTTTTTGTGCCTAATTCTCACCTGAGGAGCCCCCAGAAAAATTTCCCTAAAATTTACTCTTTTTGGTCTTGGACACTGGCTGCCAGTGGGCAATAAGTGTCAGAGGGCATATGCAGTGGAGACTGTGGGTATGGCAATGGTTAATTCTCCTGTTGCCTGTCTATTTCCACCTGCAAATGTTCCTGATACATTAGCATTACAGTTAAAAACTGGAGTTGGGAATTGCATTTAGTGTAACATGCAATTTCTCAGGGGCAACATGCCCAATACTTTTTGTAAAAGTGCCACTGTGGCAGACGTAGAAATCTAGGGTGAACTGGAAAATGAATCTCTAATGTTTATTTTATTTTTTATTTTATTAATTCAACTTGATATACCGCCCTAACCCCCGTAGGGGTCTCTGGGCGGGTTACATGAAGGGTGCTAGTCACAACTTTAACCCTAACTAAGGCCACATTTTTCCATGGGGAATGGGACAGCCTACCGGCACCCCAGGTGGAAGTAGATGCCTCTTTATTCCGGTCTGGCTGGCTCCCTTCCCAGCGGTATCGAGCTGTTGTTCTTCTGGCGCATTTTTGCGATCCGGCGCACCGGCGGCGTCCTCCTCAGGTCCTGGCTCTGTCCCTTTGGCTCCGCCGTGCCCTCGGGTGACGTCACCACGCGCCTCCTGCAGTACGACAGTCGCCTGTTGTTCCCACTGCCAGCCACCAGGGATCTCTCCTTCCGGCCTGCTGCTCACCGCTTGCCGTCGCCACATCACCGTGCTGCCTTGCTTCCATCACCGGTACTCCGCCATCGCCTCTGTCTCCGTTGCTATTGCCGTCGCCTCCACACGCCTCGCCAAAGGAGGGTGCCCCCCACTCTTCTAAGGGTGGGTACCCATTTATCTATTTGCATGGATGTTACGTCTGCTTTCGAACCGCTGGGTGGGTTCTCACAATTGTGAGAATTCAGCACAATTAAATATCATCCTGTTCAAAAGATCTGCTTAGTAAATAGCTAATCAATAAGGACTTTGAGGTAATCAACATTGTTTGAACATGCCTTTTTTAAAAAATGAAGAACAGGGAGGGAGGGGGAGAGAGAGAGCATCTAAAAGAAAAACCCAGCTACACTTAAAAGAGTTTCAATAAACAGTTTGCATATCCACTGTGAGGAAGCAAAGCTTTTATGCATATCCAGAAGGACAGGTCATTTCAGTAAATACTAAATATTGCTCTTACATTTCACTTAAGTATAAATTAAAATATGTGCTGTACTAAGGATGTTGATATTTTTTTTAAAAGCACACTTTTGAAACTTCTCCACTTTTCTGAACTGTATATTACTTGCTATATTCCCTGGCAACCTGCAATTCTTAGTGAGGAAAAAAGTAATAATAATAATAAGACATATTGTGTAGTAATTTACTGTAAAATTCCAAGAAAGAGTTAGTCATAAAGCAGGTTTCTAAGACAGTTCTATTGCAGCTAGTGTTACTCGATGCATATTTCTAAAGGATAAAAAACCTTGCATAAATAGATAATAAAAATAGAAAATGTGGTTTCTATATACTTTCTTCTATTATTGCAAGACATTTTATAAGGACTTTGCAAGCATTTATCTCTCAAGACAACCTCAGTTTCTTTGGGAGTCTTCTCAGGACTATGTAAGCAGAAAAGAAAGCTGATTAAGTCAGTATTTAATAGTAAAGCCAAGTATCTTCAGCTTCCATTTGAGCACCTGGAATCTATGAATTCTGCAACCCAGAGTGCCTCTGAATATTTTTTTAATATATAAATATTACTTTCACTGTCAATATTTCCCCCTAAAAGTAGCCTACCCCTTTTCTCAGCAAATTTGAATACTTCCTCCAGTCAGATGTCTTAAGTGGTACTTCCTTTGGAGGAACAACCACTGAAGCTGGAGGAAGGCTCCTGAGGAAGACCACAAACTTTTTAAAATAACTTTTTAAATTGCATTTTGACTACATACTACATAGGGCAGGGAACATGGAAACACTAACTAAAACATACAGCTAAACAGGGATCCAGTATGATACAAATTGCTTATTTCAAAATTTCCCTTAGCTTTAACATTCTAGAAGATGAAGAGTGAGATTAACTGTTGTCAAGGTGTCAAGGTGTTTTAACTTTTTAACGATTAACCTTTGAGTGGAATCGGGGAGCTTTTCCTCACAGACAGGAAGCTTTGCCTCACAGAACAAGGATCAGTATTGGGACTGGTATTATTTAAATCATTTATAAATGATATGGAACTAGGGGTGAGTAGCATAGTAACCAAGTCTGCAGATGACACAAGATTATTCAGGATGGTAAAAGTGATGTAGTCTGTGAAGAGCTCCTGGGGGATCTCCAAAAATTGGGTGAGTGGACAACAATGTGGCAAATGAAGTTCCATGTAGGTAAGTGTAAGGTGATGCACTTTGGAACAAAAAAGCCCAACTTCAAGTACAGGCTAATGGAGTCTGAACTTGTTGAGACCAATGGGGAAAGAGCCCTTGGGGTCATAGTGGATAGCTCAATGGATGCATTGTCAACCCAGTGTACTGCAGCAGTGAAAAAGGAAGACTCTGTGCTGGGGATTATTAGGAAAGGAATTGACAATAAAACAGCCAATATTATAATACCCCCGTCTATGGTGAGTTCTCATTTGGAATATTATGAGCAGTTCTGGTCATCATATCTCAAAAAGGACGTTGAGGGGCTAGATAAAGTACAGAAGAGTACAACAAAGATGATTAAATGATTAGAGAATCTTTCCTATCAGGAAAGGCCTTTGAAACTTTTGCACAGATACATGGGAGCCAATATACAAGGAATTGTTTCCATGACGGAACATTTTTAAATGGTTTCTCTCAGCAGGAAGAAGGGTGTACTGTGGAGACTTGTACTATCAGTCCCTGGTTGGATAATTTAAATGTTCCCCCAGCCATGCAGGAGCAGTTCACAGAAAAGCAGTTACCATGAAGGCTGGGTAACATTTAAAAAAACCTCCTGGAGCTTGTAGCCTGACTATCTTAAAACTGTCTCATTGTTTTTGAAACAAATATGGTATTTCGTTTGACACTTGTTTGTGCTTAACGCTGGGCCTACAGCTCTGTGAGCCTTGATCTAAGTTCAGATAACATGATGAAATATAATCAACCCTTACAGCAAATCGCTAGAAGCTGGAGAAAGAAGCAATTTTGTTGTTTCTGGCCTAAAGATGGTGTCATTTTATGATTAAAGCTAGAGTTCATGGAAAGTTCTTTACAACTCTTTCCAGTTTCACAACATATGCCAGGCTTGGCCTTAAGGCACGTTCTTAATTAGAGTTTTGGAGGGCTAGGCATACCCTTGTCATAGAGAATTTGTGAATGACTTTAAAAATATTATTTTGAGGAAGTTCAGTTTTCGCAAATGAGCCATGCAGTCTTAATAGATTACTTTTTCCCCACACACACAGGGACAGGCTTACATAGTTTCCCCCTCTGCTGCTGCAGCTGCCAGCATGCAGTACTGCAACAATAGAGCTCCCATGTGGCAGATTTTCTCATTTTTTGAATGATCGGAATTCTGAGAACCTTAAACACAGAATGTTGTATAACTACAACAACATTCAGTTGCTAAGTTTAAGAAGTCTCTCATGGCGGGGAAGGAACTTATTGTGTAGTGAGAGATTCAAATGAACAGACATTGTTAGAGAGGCTCCTAGCAGCTACATTCAGATTGGCTGCCCTTGCAGAGCAGGCCAATCAGGTAGCAGAAGTGTAAGTGATGCCACACCTTGGCATTTAGTTATGCCGGCCACATGACCATAAAAACGTCTTTGGACAGTGCTGGCTCTTTGGCTTGAAAATGGAGATGAGCACTGCAACCTTAGAGTCGGATTCGACTGGCTTTCAAGCAAGGGAAACCTTTACCTTTACCTTGGGACTGGGGGTTTTGTATACAGTTGTGGCTCACTGAGTATGTTGTTGCTCTTAACGTTACTGAAATAAAGAACTATGCTGAAATCACAATAGCCTTTTGAACCCACTATTTAACAGAAATGGAAGTCACAGGGACAGGATCAAGGAAAATGTCTGCCGTGTGAGTGGGACCAGGAAAAATACAAACATTTTAACCTATATTGCAGCCATCCAGGCTTTGCTGTGATCTTTCCCAATCCTTTGTAGCAAAGCAGGTTTGGGAAAAACTAGAAAAAGTGGTCCATGGGGTTGCGAAGGGTCGGACTCAACTGTGTGACTGGACAACAACAGAGAAAAGCTGGGGAGATACTCAAATAAACCATGATGCTGTGGGAAAGAAGACCCTCACACACACACACACTTCCCAACAGCATCAAATCCAGAGCAAGTAGAACTTCCGGTCTTGGTGGGCTGATGGCAGCCGTTTCCCCAGGGAGCTCCTGGGGGGGGGGGTGATCTCCAGACCAGCACAATGAGAGGGGGTGCGAACGTCCACACTCCCCTGGGACTCATGCAATGAGTCCCTTGCCATGGGGCACCAAGGGTTGCCTCTCTGCGGGCACGCTGCCGACAGATTGAGGCTTCCCTTTGCCCCGAAGGTCTCTGCACTGTGTTCCCAAATGGGACCAAGCTACGCACACTGGAACAAGCGCTTGGAGGTACAGCATTTAAATCCTTACCTGGCGAGATCCGAGTGATCAGACGTTGAAGAGTAAGTGCGTGAATGCAAGAACACCAGTGAATGAGCGAGTCCCCTTTTACTAAAAGCGAGGGGGGGATTCCCCCCTGAAAAGAACAAATAAGCAAGTAAAGAAAAGCCTTGGTAGTGAGGACGGAGTTTTGAGCACCAATAGACTATATTAGAGAGACTCCAGGAGTCAAATATGCGTTTGGGCAAATTTCTGGGATTTTGGCAAATTTTGAAAAAAGTAAACATGTTTAAAAATGGCGATCGGCATCTAGAAGCAGCAAGCGAAACACAAGCTTTCTCCAGGAAGTCGAAGAGCCTGGGCATGTGACCAGGAACAACCATAGACTCTTTCAGGCTGTATATTAAGCCTTTGCCCCCTGCTGGCAAAAATGAGGTACTTCACAAGAACTGTCTTATACACTGGCTGTTATTTCCAGGAAACTGTGTTAACATCGGAGAAGCGACTAGCCTTTGATCACAGGGACTTCCAATATAAATGAGGAGAGTCTAATGAGTAGGTTTAAGTGGTGGGGCCTGTATGCAGATGACTAAGTGAAGGGTATGCCATGGACATATCTGAAACAAGTCTGATGGGCAAAAGGGCGGATAGACTCTCCATAAGTTTGGCTTTTAAAAGCAATAAATGGAATGATCTCCAAGATTGAAGGCAAGAATTCAAGCGGATAACAGGCCTTGAAAAAGAAAAAGGGACTTTGTTCTGAGATGACCAGTTCCAGCTTCAGCAAGACAATGCCACAGGGAAAATGTTTAAGATGAATGAAGATAATAACGTGGGAAGAGAAATTGACTGTGTTACACCTACTGAGGGAAATATCATTTTTAATTTGTTTTAAATGAAGGAGGGAAAAATAATTGTAAAATGAGATGCCACTGTTCTCTGAAATTTGTGTTTAAGTGAACTAGCGATTATCCTGGAATGCTCTCTATATAGTCCGATTTGATGGTTTGTTAATATAATTGACCACTCTCAATGTCAGCAGTGTAAGACCTCCAACTCTTGGGTTTTTAGTGGGTTTTCTTTACTTTCTCCCATAGTTGTAGATTTCGTTGTAGTTTTTAGAAAATGCAAATAAAAAAATCCCCTACGGGAGGCCAAAAATAAATAAACCCAGAGCAAGTAAACAACCAATGACTTAAAAGAGAGAGATGGCATGAACCTGTCTTTGCCCCATTTTTAAAACCAAATGAAGCGCGGGGGGGGGGGGTCCTGCAAGTATAAATGCAGGAGTCTGTGTAGGCTTTTCTTTTTACTTATTTTTGAGTTTTTTAAAAAAGTCCATCCATCTGGTTTTGTGCCTAAAGAGTACTTATATCTTTATATCATAAGTAGGAAATCAGTGAGGGATGCAGAGAGAAAAATGATAGGAGAATGATTTAAGCACCTGGATACCTGTTATGCCCCGCCACCTGTATGCTGTCTACTTTTAGCCTCCCAAGGCTACTTTAAAAGATAAGTGAAATAAATATTATTCTGTGTCACCTCTAAGGTGGGCCTCAATTAATCTTATCACAGTGGAACCTATTTTCAAGAGAGGAAATAATTTAGGATAATTTTATTGTAACTCTGGCACTGTGTGTATACAAATACAGGGTCATGGTTTATGTACAACTATGTTTAACAATAGGAGAGTAATGGATTATCATTATGCCCTTCTGCTAGAAGAATAAGATTAATTTTTAAAAAGATCTTAAATGTAAGCTGCTGTTCTTTCCCATTAATTTACATTACTAAAAATAGTAAAGCACTAATTCTGTGAGGTGCCTGTTTTGAAAAATCCAGTAGGTGTCTGGGGGTCATGGAGGAGCGGGGAGTTCTGTTTACAGTGATATTGTGGGGCTCCATTAAAACAGAGATCACAGGCATGTGAATTCCACAGCAGCTCCGTCAGCTGAGATCTTTAAAGGTGAACTATGTATCAATTTCACTGTAAATCAAAGAAGAACTGTAGAAACATGAGTTGGATTCCCCAAGTCTTCAGCATCAGAAAATATCCAGCCCTTAACAAGACACAATGGCAAGTTTTAAAAGCGGAAGGTAAAAAGGTAACCCTTGGATCTGCCACGTTACTTGTTCTGCTCTCACTCTCATCTTGACACATGCTGAAAACTTAGTGGATTCAGCTATAACTGGCGAGCAGCAGTACAAAAATGTTCAATGTGGAGTATATGTCTGATCCAAATAAAATACATGATTAACATGCATGCACTTTTTGGAGTCAGATCCACAAAAGGGCGAGAGATGAAGCAGGCAGCTCCTCATCCCTATCCCAGCAGGCATGAGAGGACTAGACTTGAGAAAGAACATCTGTTGTAAGATCCCCCCCAACTGTTGTAAGATTCCCCCCCCCAACTGCATAGGTTGGGAATAAGGACAGAATCAACCAAGGGAAATCAGTGAAAGGATGTTTGTTTTTGTTTGTTTGGATACAATAGTATAGATAGGATTATGGGGGGGGGGAGAAGATTCTTGCAAAAGTTGGTTAACCCTTTTTTCCTGCTCCTCATTGATAGGAAGCCAAATACAGAGTGATTCTGGCCACAAGAAATCATATGTGTGCATCATGTGTCCATACAGAACAGCATATAGAACTGTTCTTTCTAGGAGGCAACCTGTAGCAACAACCTGGTTAGTATTCTGAGTGCACTGAAGGGTGTTTACTTGGAAATCTATGCTGCTTATTTACTGTCTAATGTAGAGGAATAAGCCAACACTAATGGTTGTTACTAATTAGTTTTTTAAAGAGCCCACTGGGAATTCGAACTAAAAATTACTGTGCCAGGCTCAGAAGATTTGGCCATATTTTAAATGTCTGACTGTGCAGTTGAGGCAGGCAAAAAAAAAAAGTTTAAAATGTGGCATTATTATTCAGATGTGTTAGTAGCTATTACTCAGCATTAATTATGCATTAAAGGCAAAGAAGGTTATTTATGGCTGTTTGGGACAATATTTATTTATACATACTGTATATCTAGACTTCCTCCTCAGCAGCTACTTTGTATTTATCCCTCTCTCCCACTTATTTAAAAATATATTAGAAAACTTCTAGCAGAGTGTTAAATTGGTCCTATCCTATGACACAAATGAGATCTGCTACAGCTGCTGCTGATGGAAAGCCTACTATTAAAAAGAGAAAATGTTGGAGGCAGAAAGGGGAAAGTGGCAGGAATG
>NW_015170905.1:93930-107159 GCF_001447785.1 Gekko japonicus | reverse complement strand
AAAAGCTGGGAGGCATCACCAAACAACCCACATGCCTGAAAGTGGAACTAGAACTAGATTGTAGAAAAGGTTGACACCAGGAATGGCAACCCATGCCAAATTTTATTGATTGCTTTCATAAAGTGCAGAACCACTTGCCTCCTATTATGATGCCATCATGTTGCACACTTTTCATTCCCTCTTCCACATCAATTAGTGGCTGCTGCTGGCATGACAGTGAAATGCATGTGGATAATGTGAAAATGCACTGTGGATAAAGTTAGGGTTGCCAAGTCTGATA
Source organism: Gekko japonicus (assembly GCF_001447785.1). Lineage (NCBI taxonomy): Eukaryota > Metazoa > Chordata > Lepidosauria > Squamata > Gekkonidae > Gekko > Gekko japonicus. Next base: position 106,879 of record NW_015170905.1, on the reverse strand, counting down.
TTCGCCACAGCAGGGGACTCCCGGCTGGTGGCTGGAGTGCGCATGCGCTTTGTGTGTGCGTGCCGCATCCACATCACTCAGAAGTGACGCAACCACGCTGGGCACGCGGCCATGACCATCTGAGGGAAAAACATTGAGTTTTCCCTCAGATGACCGTAGCCCCACCCCCAGCGTGCCCGGCGTGGTCGCGACACTTCCGGGTGACGTGCACGTCGGGGTGGGTTCCCCTCGGGGCCCGATCCACTGGCGGCGGGGAACGGGCCTCTGGGGCGGGGGTTTCCCCACCCCCCGGGGGGACATGGCAAGCCTAGATAAAGTATTTGAACCTCTACCATTATAGCACATTGTAGAAGAGATGAGAACTTCACTTGGTAGCACCATTTCCAAAGAAGGTTCTGTGTCATTCCTAATGACTTTCTCTGTTTATGCTAAAGCTGGAAAGACCCACATCTACAAATACCTTCTGTTTTCAGGAATTGGAATCTAATCCATGACACATAAATTATAAAAAGTATGTCATTAAAAGAGATTTATGGCAATATATTTAAATTATAAATTAATGCATGGAACACAGAAATGCTATTTTGAAACTCAAAATGGAACAGTTTGGCTCAGCGTCAATATTTGTGTCTACTGTGAATTCCAAATTCTAGTTTTTGAGTGCATGTTAATAGTAATGCTTACTATGAGGAGAAGAGGAGGAGATTGGATTTATTCCCCACCCTTCAGTACCCAAAGGTGTCTCAGAGCGGCTTACAAACTCCTTTCCCTTCCCCTCCCCATAACAGACACAACAGGTGGGGCTGAGAGAACTCTTGACAGAAACTGCTCTTTTTCAAGAACAGCTGTGCCAGAGTTATGGATTGTCCAAGGTCATCCAGCCAGGTGCAAGTGGAGGAGTGGGGAATCAAACCCAGTTCTCCCAGATTAGAGTACTTAACCACTACACCAAACTGGTGAAGAGAGATGTGTTTTGTCCTGTAAGATGGGGGGGGGGATTTATTCAATACCCAACCTGGAACTTCAAGTTTCCAAAATATTGCACTGCCACTACAACGAACAGAGATCAATGTGACGAGTATGCAAAGGATGGCTGTCTGTTGTCTCTGCCATAAAATTGGCATTGATCTTTCATGCCGTAAGCAGAGCTGAGTCCCATACTTTTTTTTTTTTTGGCCATCAAGTCACAGCTGACCTATAGTGACCCCATGGGATTTTCAAGGTAAGAGACATTCAAAGGTGGTTTGCCACTGCCATCCTCTGCATCACAATCCTGGTATTTCTTGGTAGTCTCCCTTCCAAATACTGACTGGGGCCAACCCTGCTGAGATCTGAGGGGATCAGGCTAGCCTGGGCTATCCAGGTCAGGGCAGTCCTACAAATGCAGAGTTACATTTTATGAAGTTCATTGCAGCAATAAGATTGCAAGATGCATTAAATGGCTTAGTGACTTTCCAGTATCAGAGAGAGCTTCGGCTATAAGACAGCATAACATGGTGCAGGGGGGAAGCAAAAGAAGCATTCAACAAGCTCTGAATGGTAGAAAATAAACTACAGCTACCCCTAGAATTAGAATAGACTAGATATCATGCCAGTGTAAAAACTGATACATGAGGATCCAACTGCTTGCATGCTGCTGCTTCTCCAACACAAACTACGCGAGACAGAAAGGAGAGAAGCTTTGGGAGCTTCATTGTTTGCTCATCCCTCTGTTTCTTCTCCAGGCAGACACTTTCCTGGCTTATCAAAGGCATTCAAAAAGTTTATTGAATATGCTTATATTGACTGGCAGGCCAAGGGTAAGAGTGGGAGACTTTGGTGTTTTCCAGTCACCTTTCGAGTTTTCATGGGTGTTGTGCCAGTTCTGATGATCGCGCTATCGGTGCTATCAGTTCACACTACATTTTTTTTTGTCCTGTCACATTTCTGTCTGTTCACATTCACATTGAGGACTGATTTTCTGCTTTTTGTTTGTTTGTTTTGCACATGCCCAGAAATGTTGCAGCATTTCAGCAGCCTCAAGGGGACTGTGCAATCCCCATTAAAGTACATTCCCCACCCAAAACACTACAACTGAGGGTTGTTCCTGGTGTATGTCTCTCACCCCTTATTGGTTGTTTCTTTTCCAGCATTTGAGCAGTCTCTCTGATTGGCTCCCCCGCCATTTTGAATTCCTTTACCTGACTTGCATCAGGTACACAGTTCCAGTGGCATACCTAGTGTATTTGATACCCAGAGCAGATCAAGCTTATGTCAAAGAACGTTTCACTTCAATTTTTGAAGAGCACTGCTGTGTAACCATTGTTGACATGTCACCATGAAAGGCTTTCACCAAGGCTGCCAACTTTCACCCTCCTGTGACACACTCTGCTTCATAGCTGTTGTTTCCCTAGCTGTTTGCCAAATGTAGAAACTTTTGAATGATTGCAAGGCTTGCATGAATTGAGACACTAAATTGGGGGGGGGGAGGCAGCTAAGCTATATCCATTATTGCTCCTTCTGTCATAAAGTTCTATAGCAGTGCAAGTGAGCTCCTTTGAAATCCTGGAAGCAGAGTACACTTGACATCCCCCCCCCCCGGGGGCATTGTTTGTTTCCTGGTAGGTAAGTTCAAATGCTGCCAAACTTGTGACATCAAACGAGTTTATCCAACATAAGCATGTCATTGATTGTCCTTAATTCAGAGCAGTGCAGGCTGTTTGCACAGATTCTCAGTTCTGTATGGCACAATGTACAAAAAAACTGACAACTCCTCCTGGGTTCATTAGGCTCTGTGTCGGGCAAACTACAGATTGTCTTTGGCAGGTATCTCAAAGGCAGCTTGTGAACTACCAGTAGCTTTCCAGTTGCTGTAGAGTAGCTCATGCAGCCCCTAGAAGACCAAGGAAAGGTTTGTGAAAGGTCTGCTCTAGGCCTTTTCTTTAAAAATGAGAAAAGCTTTTATTTCATAGAATTTTTCTCTGTGACCTTACCTGACAGCTATATTTCTGATACTCTTTCTAGTTCATGTTCTGTTTCTAGGACAGAACAAAACTTTGTCACATGCTGGGGGGAAGGAGAGGTAGCTTGGGTTATTTTTCATTACTCAGAAGCCACTCTAATTAAAGAAATGGTTGGTGATCCCTGGTCTATAGCTTCAGTGTACTTGTTTCCTTTTCCTGTATCTCGAATATGCACACTTGGTACAAGAGCCTATAATAAATGCCCTGAGGACAAGCCACAATATGACTTGTAATTTCACCTGAGTGATTCAACATTTACATCTAATCAAGTGAACCCTTTAAATCCAGTTCAGATAGAAAATCTTGTGTAAAATATTTTAAGGATGGGATGATGTTCAGAGCAAAGATGCTGGAGCCCCTACAGGTCCAATTCAAGTCATAATTGCCATTTGCAAATAAATCCCAAATTGATTGCTGACTACATTGTGTGACTGTTGAGCCTTTTGTCAGAGTTCTGTGGGTGGCACCACATCTGTGTCCAGTGCAACAGCACTGCATGCATCAGTGAGCAAAGAAGGGTAAGAATTGTATTTAATTGGGTGATTTAAGAATGAGGATTTTGTTCCCATCAGGGGGTTCTGGTTCGGTATATGACACTCCTACTACTAAGCATCACTTTACCAAACAAATGTCTTCCCTGGGGGAGGGGGGAAGTGATTTCTTCCTATTTTGGGACTCCATTTCAGTATGACACCCTTCTGTGCTTGCCGTTGAATAGGCTTCAAAGATATGCTTGTATTTAGCTAAACTTGACTTTTATTCACTAGCAATCTCCTTCTCTCATAAAATGTAAATGTTTGGTCTTCCAGTGTTTTGTATCAGTTGTCCATTCTACCCCTTTGAGGAGGGGTCTGGTATTAAACATAAGCATAGAGTGCCTTGAAAGTCTATCCACTTCTCAGTAGCAGTTTGGCTGTTAAAATGGCTATATGACTTTGAAATGTTCATGAAACTTATTAGGAGGCTTCTGGCATTTTAATTCAAGCCCAGTTCTCACAAAAGACCTAAAAAGCACTTCCAAATGCTTTGAATAGCTACCTAGCTGTGAAAGCTATTGGTTCTGTCAGGAAGTACAGTCAACAGAAGAGCATCTCTGCACATCTCTTGCCTACAGTACATGAATTCTACTTTCAGCAAGACAAACAAATGTACTGCTATGCTGTGATTTACTGCTTTTTCCTCTATGAGCAAGCAATGAAGTAAGTGAAAAGTGGCAGCATTAGCATACATAGGCTCCGATCACACCAGTGAGGAACTGCGGGCGGGAAGCGAGGCTGTTTGCCCCGGGGCGAACTGACGTGCATTTGCGCGATCAGACTTCTGCCCGCCTGCCCCGCAGTTCTGGATACTACTAGTCTTTCCCTGGTGGCTTTTTGCGATGCTCCTGCAGCGCAACAAGACGCCCCGCCAACAACTCCGGGACGCTGGACAGATGTGTCCATCTAATCGGGCCCCTTTAATCCATGGGGGAATCGCATGTCTGTTGCAGCTTCTGGTACGTATGATTACAGCCATAGTTAAGATTAGAATGAATCTAGTGGTTAAGAGCGGTGTAGTGGTTGAGATCAGTGGTCTCTAATCTGGAGAACTAGGTTTGATTCCCCACTCCTCCTCCACATGAAGCCTGCTGGGTGACCTTGAGCCATTCACAGTTCTCTCAGAACTCTCTCAGCCCCACCTACCTCACAAGGTGAATGTTGTAGGGAGAGGAAGGAGATTGTAAGCCACTTTGAGACTCCTTAGAGTAGAGAAAAGTGGGGTATAAACACCAACTCTTCTTCTTAATTGCAGCATATATGCAATAGTTTATACAGCCAGCCAGAAATTTCAGGTAACATGAAGGCTCTTTTTAGGCCTTGTGTGTTAAATAGGCCAAAGACTGGAGACCATAGCCTATTCACTACAGAGGAAACCAGTTTTCTACTCATTGAAGGTGATCACTTAGTTTCATGCTCTCAAACGCCTCAAACCATCTGGGTCTTTGTTAATCAAAACAAAACATGAAAAATAAAACAAAATGACAAAGATTAGGGTTTCTAGGTCCCCTCTGGCTGCTGGTGAGGGTTGCCCAATCCAGGTTGGGGAGCTCTAGGAGATTTTGATGTGGAGCCTGGGAAGAACAGAGTCCACTTTCCAAAGCACTGATCCCAAGAACTGATCTCTGTAGTCAGGAGATGAGCTGTAATTCCAGGGTAACCTCAGGTCCAACCTGGAGCCTGGCATCCCAATCAAACAATGCTGCTGTGTGACATCGATTACAATTTTAAATCAATTATCACTGTGGTTAATGTTTGCCTAGTTTGAGGACAATGAGTCTTGTGTGCTATTGGCAATGCAGATGGAGAGCAAGGGCCGCTTCGCCTCCTGGAGGAAAGGGAGGCAGACAGCTGCGCTGCAACAGTGACTGTCGCAGTGTCGGGCGGGCGGGGCCGGCTGTTTAAGCTCGGCCCCGTTCCTGCCCGTGTCCAGTTGTCGCCTCGTGCTTGCCCCACCCATTCACACTGTGTTCTGTGTAGGCTGGTGCTGGTCGCTTGTTGGGGCCGGGTAGGAATTTTTTCACACTCATCAAGATTGGCCGGTAGATGACCTTGTGTTTTTGCCTACCTTACAACAAACATAAAGGCAATCTATTTGGGCACTGGGTGTTGGCCATTAATTAGTTGGTCACTTTGGCAGAGTAGGGTGGAAAAGAAAGCAGAACCGGTAATCACTTTCAGCCAGTCCCAGTTTGGGACCAGGAGATTATAAGGAACGGCCCCAGGGCTGTAGGGCTTAGGGTTGGGAATGGTGACCACCTCAGCCTCTTGGGTAAGCTCCTCCCTGAGGCTGTAGGGCTTCAGGGGTAGGTGCTCCTGGGGGGTGACCTGTGCGCTGGGCTGCCGGTCACGGGCCAGTGACTTGGCCCTAGACTGGGGCTAGTGACTTGCCCATACATCTAGACAAGGAGGTTGGCTGGAGTGACACCTGCCTGGCCTGTTCTGCTCCCACTTAGTTCCCTTGCTGTTGGTTTATTATGCAAAATAAATAGTTAATAAAGGGGCCCTTGTTTGAATCCAAACAGTTGTCTGTCTCATTATTTCTGGCTCGGAGGGTGAACATTACTCTGCTTTGCACAGCAACATTAACTGCAAACCACTATTAACTACAAACCCACTATTGTTATGACATGTAACAAAGATGTTTAACACTCGTGGATTTCTTTTGTTGTAAGATGAGTATGCTGGCCCATGGCATGCCTACTTGCTTTCTTTACAAAAGCCAAATGCCATGAGATTTTGAGGGCAGTGCCTTAGGTGGGTGGAGTTTGGAGAAGATGAGATGTCACTTCTATGATGATGTTCTAGGAATTTTCCCTGTTCCTAGAATATCACTACGGTGGCCATTTTCTGGCTCTTTTTTCTCCTGCTCCTCAATTTCTCAGGCAAATGGCAAGCAAATAACGAGCCAAATCGTGGAGACTGAGGTTCAGATCCCCATTCTGCCATCAAGGTTTGCTGAGTAACTTGGGCCAGCTACTGTCTCTCAGCCTAATATGCCACACAGAATAATTGTTGTAACAGTAAAGTGGAGAGAAGAATGATGCTGTAAACTGCCTTGGGGAGAAAAGCGGGGTATAAAAATCTCAGTAGAGACTGGATTACAGACTGCTGCCAAATGAAGGGCTTCTCTGTCTGTGGATGGACATGCAATGCACCATTCCAGATTCTGTATTATTTCACTATTTCCACAAACTCTGCAGTAGTGCAGCAAGTCAAGACTGTAAAAGCATCTGAGCCACAAAGCCTTGATGGGAACCTTGAGAGAGTGTCATGGGGGGGGGGGTGCCATGCTATTATCTAATGAAATAAATAAACATTACTGTTGGATTTTAGAAGGGAGGGATTTCCTCCATTGCATGTAAAATGTCTACTCAGTGTTTGACAAATAACAGCAGAAAACTAATCACTCCAAGGGCACAGGGTAAACACACAGGATTGAAATTCACAGCTTGCGCTCACTGCAGCTCTGCTGCCCTTGAACCTTGCCACTTAACGATAAAAATGTTAACCACAGATACCGGATCAGGAGGAAAGCACATCACAGGGTCAATCCGTGGCATTTCCAAGTCTTTCATGCCAGGGCAAGTTGCTGAGCTAATGGTTTCATCAAGCTATCTGGGTCACAGAGAGTAATCAGTTTAGAGGTCAAGCATGGCTGGCAGTTTCAGACTTTTCCCTCTCCTACTCAGATGCCAGTCAATTGGATCTTGGGAAACTTGTTACATATTTAAAGACTTGACAAAGGCAAACTACAGAGCTTCTCAGAATTCTGCTGCTTCTGCACCAAAGGGATTCTGCTGACCTGCGAGTGTCCTCCAGCAAGAAACGAAGTTTTGCAGCGGAGACCAAATGATAGGAGAAAGAGTATTTGATCATCGACATCTTTAGCAGAGATGTGAAACGATTTGCTCTTTTATTCCTATGTCTCTTTTTGTCTTTCAACAAGCCAGCATTGCATGTTTCGCACAGGAATTTCCAAATCTGCCTCAAAATTTGGGCATAACTTAAAGGTAAAACAGAGATGTATGACTCCCCACACCATCCAGAAATGTAGCTAGCATTACAGAAATGCTTCACTTTCCTAGAAATGTCAGATGTTTTGCCAGAACACAGTCAAAATGTCACTATAAGAGAAATTTGATGGCTGCCATAGACATTCCTGGAGACCCATGACACTACAGTATTCAAGAACATACACACTGTAAATAACAATAGATAACCACATTGCTTCTAGCACTCAAAAAAACAACAACCCCAAAGTGCACAGATAATCCTTTCAAAGAAGAAAACAATAGACTGCTCTTGGGATTGCCATCTTGCTATTCTAGCCATATATGCCTTCCTTTAACGGTCTAACAATCAAAAAATTAGCAGATTAAGGTTTTCCCTCCTATGACTGCGGTTAAATTCCTACATATCTTCCTGGAATTATATGAGTAAAATAAATAAATAAGTAAATAAATATTTTAAAAGCATAGCTTTTCTTGATTTTAAAATAGTTAGGTCCCAATAAAGCTTTAAAAAGAGCATAACTATTAAGAAAGATTGACTGACTTCTGTATTTCTAGCTATGCACAGTACTGATCTAGGCAGCCAGAATTATCTGCCCAAATAGTCCTTTCAGCAGGCAGGTTTGACACTTTGCTTATCGGAATACAGATTATATAGCAATGCAATCAAATGTATATGGTATGCAAAAAGACCCACTGATGATTACAAATGAAACTTGACCACTTTTTTTTTTAACTCACCTTAAAATTAGACACTTACAGACTAAGCACTAGAAGGGAGGCAATGGGATCAATTTTCCAGAAACCGATGGTCCGGTATTACCAGGATAAAATCCTCTTACATAGCTTTAAAAACATACTGATTTTTTTAAAAAAATCCCAATTTTGTGTGTGATCGTATATATGGAATAGAAAGGGAGGGGTGTGGGAAGAATGTTGCAATTGTGTACTAGACCCAGAGACATAAGGCTTAGTCCCAGGGGGTTGTAGATAAAATTGGTGTAAGGACCAGATTCCACATGCGGCCACCTGTTGTAAAATATCACTTTCCCCCAAATAGAAAATGTTAAAAAGAATTAATGGAAAACATTTAGTATGCATCCCACTGTTTATGAATCCCAGCAAAAAAAAAAAAAGCCAGTTGCCTACTGAAAAATCTTTACTTTCTTGTTGTGTTCCCATAAAACAGAAATATAACTGCCATTGTAAATTTGTTCTAAGCTCCCAGTCACTTGAACAATAATGTAAAACATGGAAAATGACTTTCACAAATTGGACTATTAAACCTGGCCCAGGAATGATAATCTAAAACCATGCAGCCCTGAGTTTCTGCTGCTTGCCTCTGCATTAAATCGAGTCTCAAGACATTTAGACTTAGTAAAGCTGCTATGATTCAAATGCCAATAACTCTGCTGCCCAGCTGCCCCTTTTGGGGGCAGGCGAGGCCTAGAGGAGAGGCTTGAGAAGCATATATAATGGCTCCTTGAAAGGCATAAATCTCATGCAAGTAACTCAGAGAATAATCATCAGTCAAGACTTTAATCATCACAAAAACAGTTCAGAGAATAAGGAGGATCCTAGGGGTAATAGCTCTAAAATGAAAGTGTCCTCAGAGAGCATTTGTTTCATTACAGGACAATTGAGCCATTCCTCAACCTTGTTTATCTTTAGCTTTTCCTGTTAGACCAGAGATACAGAGAGAAAGAGTGACGGCTTCTTCCTTGCTGAAATAAAGATACAAACATTGGGGGGGGGGGATGGACAGTGTTGTCTAGTAGCTATTGCACAGAACTGGTATAGAGATCTCTGTGTCATTTGTCATTGTCATCCTGGGGAAAAATGTAATATGTGCTGTGTTTTACAGAAATGTATGGCCACTTTATAGCTCTCACATAAGCATTATCTGAACTCCAAAACACTCCAAAGCACAATTATGTTTCCCAGCAGGGGGTTTCATATGCATTCTTTGGCTGAAATCCTGTTCATAGGCTACTTAAATCCTATTAAAGGCAATGGGGTTTAAGCAGTCTTTGTGCAGGATCATAACCATTTGTTTCTAATCAGTTTGTTCACAACACATTGTAGTTAATGTAGCATGAAATTACCTATGTAAGTGATAGCCTGCAGAAGTTTGGTGTCATGGACCCAACTATTAACATACAAATCAGTTCACAGGAGGGTGCTATTACATTGTTGGCTGTTGATGGATACCTAACTATAGACTTGGAATATGCAGGGTTGAAGAGTTTGCAGAATTCCCGAAGATTGAAAGCCCCATCTGGGACCAATCAAATGAAAGAATCCTATGATCAGCAGTCAGAAGCCCAGAACCTCTGAGCACTGGGACAAGAAGTGTTCAACCATTTTATTCAAGACTTTACAGTCATTACTTTCCCCTGCATGTGAATTAAGAGCCTCAAAATGTTGACAACTGAACATATTCTGTGCTTAGTAATGTAGCTGGGACTTAAGAGCCTCAAAATCTTGACAACTGAACATATTCTGTGCTTAGTAGTATAATACAATTATGAGACATATGCAGGTATAAGTATTCAGGGACTCTTGCGGAAGTGACCAAGGATTTAAGACCTTAGAAGGCCTCAGAGGCAATTCTAGAAACAGTGAAAGATGCAAAACTATCTATTAAACATGCGCTTCATGTAATATAAGAGAACATTTTTGGCAAATTCTCTTGAGTGAGGCTATTGTTGAACCACAAGATCCAAAAAGCTAACAGTTGTTATTCAGTCGCACAGTCGAGTCCACTTTTAGACTGGTAGGTTCAATAATTTCAGATCCTATCCCAAAACACCTTATACTGCCACAACAACTGACAACACTCACTCGGGGGCAGAGATCATATGATTTGACTGCCACATGCTGTTCTGTCTCTCTCTCGTTCTAAGGCCCTTTCCCTTCCCCCATTCCTTCACCCTCTGCTTCAATTTGCAATTATCCATCCTCAGATTTCTTCCCTCCTGCACACCCTGTTCATGTGACCATCCAACCTTCTCCAGTCATTTTGCAATACTGTTTTTCTAAACTCCTCCTGCTTAATGCATTTCTCTTCCTTGCTTCTCATCAGACAACTTTGTTAATACACCATTCTCCCCACCGCCCCAATTCAAGTCAGCCTGGTCTCCCACTCCACCTGCCTACTTGCAGCTATTCTCCATTTCCTTTCTGGGGACACTGCCCACATGTACATGAGTGAGTTGTATTTTGGATTAACTATGGGTAAGAAACTTCTAGATATTTTATTCATTGCCATTAGAAATGTTAAGGTGATATGTTTTACACTGCATTCTTCTCTTACACTTAGAATTTCTATCCTATAAATATAATCCTGTAACCACTGTAACCATACCTAGGTCCCGGTCACACGGGCTGGATAACGTGGGGGGGAGGCGTGGCTATTAGTGCCGTTGCAATCTGACGCGCCACAACACGATCAGATGCGACGGTGTTGTTTCCTTGGGCGGTTGTTTGCAGTGCGCTCCAACCAGGAAGCAGGGACTCGAGAGGAGCATGCTGGGGCGATCAGATGGAGAGCGTCTGTCTGCAGCCCGTCGCTACTGTTTACTACTGGGGTTTCCAAGGTACTTTTAAAGTCCGCATCTTCGGCTGGACAATACCGGTTGGCCACGGGTGCACCATGCTTGCCAGATGTGGTGGTGTGATCGCACCCATATAATCTGCCTGGCATTCGTGGCTCTCCCGCAGCAAACTCTGCGTGAGATCGGGGTCCTACACATACAATCCTGTAATCACTGTTTCCTTGCTAACAGGAGCCTCTGAAACAGTTCATATATGTGATCACACACACTAAATAATCCACTTTCAAGGCACTTTCCAACTGGGTTTTACTGTGTGAACTGGCCAAATCCAGTTGGAAAGTGCATTGAAAGTGTATTGAAAGTGGATTATTTAGTCTGTGTGATCGCAGCCACACAGCCAAGATTAATCCAGTAATCAGTCACTTGACAGTTACTACTGTTCAATATCTGTTCTTATCTGTCCAGCAAGGCTAGGAACCTCATGCTTGAGGGCAAGATCTTGGATTTTCTTCCTGTTTGCCAAATATAAAATTCCAGCCTTAATTGCATATTTTATTTTATTTTTTAAAAAAACTACTAAATTTAATCTAATGATTTTGTTCTGCTAAGTCTTTCTCCAGATAAGAAAGACTTTTCCAAGTCTTCCCCCATGGAAGGAAGTATCTCTTTACTGGAACAATACTTAGTGGAATCAGTGGAAGTTAGTAACTGGATCCATTTTAATGAAAGTGAATCGCTATGCACATGAACAGAGATTAAAAAGTCAGAATGGCACACCATCATCACAAAAAGGTACACTCTTAGATTTTGGCATGCGGAAAAGTATCAGATGGAAAGAGCAGTGATTAATGGAACCCACAGAGAACAAACCACACTGCCTTTTAAAGTGTTCTACTGCACCTTCACTCTACTGAAGTATAACTGTACTAGCAGTAAAGCCCGTTGTGAAAGCAATACAACGGGATCTAGAAAGAGGCTCTGGGGCAGTGCTCTGGCTTTGGGCAAACAGTGTCAATTTGCTGTGGTGACCTCAGCAGGGTATAATGACAGAGTCCACTGTTTTCTCCAGAGGAACTGATCTCTGCTACCTGAAGAGCAGTTGTAATAGTGAGTGATCTGTAGCCCTCACCTGGAGATTGGCAACAATTGTTACCCAGGACAAAATGGCTGGTTTGGAGGGTGGAGTCTATGGCAGTCTACCTGTCTGAGGTCCCACCCCTCTGCAAACCCCACCCTCTCCAGGCTCCACCCCTCAAATCCCCAGGAATTTGTCAGCATGTAGTTGGCAACCCCATCTCCTTCCCAGCTAGCCACCAACCTACCATTATCTGCCCCTTTGACTTCAGCTGACTTCTGCCCTCCCTTCTGCAGAACAGTTGTAATACTGAGTGCTCTCCAGCCCTCACCTGGAGATTGGCAACAATGGTTCCCTATGTGGGACTGACTGGTTTGGAGGGTGGAGTCTATGGCAGTGTACCTGTCTGAGGTCCCACCCCTCCTCAAACCTCACCCTCTTCAGGCTCCATCCCTCAAATCTCCAGGAATTTCCCATCTGGAGTTGGCAACCCTATCAGGACTGGCCCCAATGTGTTTTCTCCCAAAGGCCAAAGTAGGTGACAGGACCAAGCTTAGTTGCCTACCAACAGGCACTGAGGGGAATGTAGGGTTGCCAGCTCTAAGGAGGGAAATACCTGGAGGTTTGGGGGGTGGATTCTGTAGAGGGCAGGGCGACGGAGGCATCGGCCTTCTGTCGCCCGCCTTGCCCCCCCAATCTCGGCCCGGGCGACTGCGTCCCCCGCCAGCGGCCGCCCGACTCCAGACCCCCCCGCGGCCACTCCAGC
>NW_015170905.1:80875-92375 GCF_001447785.1 Gekko japonicus | reverse complement strand
GCAAGGAAGCGCCGGCGATCAAACGCCCCGGTTGCCGCGCCGCTTCCCTTTAAACCACCTAGGTAGGTGGTTCAGTTTGCGGCGCCGTTTCCTGGGAATGGGACAGTTCGGCCACGGAAGCAAGACGCTTCCCAGATGTTGTGGTGTGATCGCGCCGGTTTGATCCGGCCACGAACTGTCCCACTCCCGGACCAAATCGCCGCGTGTGAACGGGACCAGAGTTAAGCAAAATCGTTCTTTGCCTCCCCCCCATACTTCTTTTGGTTCTGTTTCTGCAGCAGAGAGCTGACTTTTCAGTTTAACACTTCACACTGCAATAAAGCAGTAAGAAAAGATGCAGGGCGTTTATTCAGACTTTGTTATGCACAGCTATCACTTTATTTAACGTAGATATTAAATGTGCAGCGTACAGAGCCTTCTTCTAACCAGAGTGTCTGTGTCCTCTTTTGACCATGGGGGGCTAGTTCCCTTTCCCACTAGCCCTTGTGAAAAGCTTCCCTATTTCCCTATATTGTGCCTCCATCATTAAATGGACTATAGATTTTAACCCTTCTTTTCACTGGGGACAGAGTTCACAGTGTTCATTACAGAACAGTTGCTTTCAAGCAGTACTCGTTGCAGTCGTGTTGCCTGCAAATGTTCCCTGGCAGGGTTGCAGGATTAATTTTGAGAGCAGTCAACTCTGCATCTATCCCTAATGGAAATGTTCATCAAAGCAAAAGAGTCAGTCTTGTCAAGATTGGTGACACTTTGTTGCAAATACAACAGTGGCACCTTGTGGTAAATAGCCTGTAAACATTTATACCATGAAATATGAAGAGCTCTATGAGAGATACTGGAGTCAAACAATGTCATATTTTGCTGGAACTTCCTGTCATGACAAGTATGGCAAAACACAACAATTTGAACAGAAACATGGATGTAGTGCCTCACAAGGTTTCATGTGTGTTGTCTTTTTTAAAAGAAGAGTTAATGAGATAAGCTAGATGATGTTGGTATCACTAATGAAGATTGAGAAATTAGGCTGAGTGAAGGCAGAGGAGCATTTGAAGTTCAGATTTGTAGCTGTATCCCTGAGCCTCTGTATTAACATTAGCTTGAAGCTGAGGTCATCTGCATAATATACAGAAAGCAACTAAGTGAAGGAGAGGCATTTGTTATTCCCTCTCCCGTTTTGACAGATCATTTTCCAGTGCAGTCTTGCTATAATGGCTGTATGCAGATTTTTTGGGGTGTTTTGAAGCTGTTACGGAAGTGCACTCCTAGCCCCTTAGATGCTCACTCTCTTCACTGTTCGGGGGGGGGGTGTCTCCAGCTCCATGCACTAAGGTTGCTAAGAGCAACAAACATTTATTTAAAAAACTTAGCCTTGTTGACTTCTAGCCTTGGGATAAATGTCCCTAGCTGCCACCACCAGACTTATCTTACTGGGCTTGGGTTGGATCAATAGTGGATCAGTACTTTGTATTCCGCTAATTGGAGTATAAATGTGTGCACATGCATGAGTGAAAAGCTCCAGCTTTCCCCCACCTTCCCTTTCTTCTGTCTTTGCTATGCATTTTAGCACCTCTTTTTAAAGTAAAGCTAGTTAGTGACCAAGCTGTCAGCTTGCAGGTGGGTTCTCCTCAAGAGTTCTCTTCTCCAACCAGTCCTTAGGTTTTATGGATTTTATTGTATAAGCATACATACTAGGAAAACACAGATATCTGAGAACAATCTATGGACAGGTGGAATAATATAGTTCTAGTGAAACAAATGAACATGCAGTTGCTAGCTATACCTACTTAAAAATACCTAAGCACCCCTCTTCCTAAGGATTGGGTTCAAGGCACAACACCTTGTTGAAAAGCTTAGTCAGGCTTGTTCCAGATATTGCTGGCGACTTGAGTTGTCTTGCCAGAATGTGCCTTTCACATACACTATATGCAATCCAGTGCTAAGGCATACTGCACAGATATCCCACACAGTTGACAAATTTTCATTTTGGCATCAGGCAACGATAATTGTATTTCATCATGTAGGCTGTGGTCACACACACTAAATAATCCACTTTCAATGCACTTTCCAACTGGATTTTTATTGTGTGAACTGGCAAAATCCAATTCAAAAGTGCACTGAAACTGGATTATTTAGTGTGTGTGACCACAGTCATAGTATCAACACATTCATTGCTGTTTTTCCACTAGGATGAGCACAAAATGCTTCAGAACAATGTCTGGGCTGAAACAAGAATGACTTGGCATTTTTGAAAGAGAAAAATCTATTTTGCAACTTTTTCTCTTGCAAATACAACTTTTTCTCTTACAAATATTGTGAACAGCAGAACAATTTATCTTTCAGCACAGGTCTGACTTCAGTAATAAACGCTTGTGTGGGTGTAGAAGAAGAGAACAGGTATATGTGAGAAGACATAGTAATTCTACATTATTTTAGTGAGAATTATTCCCAGTGACAGCATTCTCTTTTACACAGTAAAAAAAGTAGTACACAATCACATGTGAGGCTTTTAGCCAAGAATATAAAGCAATTCTAATATTTGTATGCCTTTCAGGGGTTGGCGAACCATTTCTGGGGGGGGGCACAGATTTTTTTTTCCTTTTCGAGCCTAAAGAGGTAATAGCATCCCTCCTTCAGATGCAGAATCTTTTCATGGGCCCCGGTCACACGAGCGAGATAATCCGGGGGGGGGGGGAAGGGGGGCTTTTTGCTCCGGAGCAAAATGAAGCGCGGTATTGCAATCAGACATTTTCCCCGATGCTCCGCACACTTGCCCCCAGCCGTCGACAGTGAAGTGTGGCAGAGGCGGGGAAAGAAGCGGCATGGTGCGATCACACACACAGCAATCACAAGCTGCCACTTCCTGATCTCACAGGCATTTTTTTTCCAGCCGGAGGTCCCGCCTGCGCATGACCACAAAAGTGAATCCATAGAAAAGTGGGCATGCGCAGTTCCATGTTTGTGTGCATATCATGGAGGCTTAAACAAAACATCCGGTGTGAGACAGGATGCAGACGGGCACCGGATGCTATGGGATACCAGCACTTCCGCAATCTGACGCCCGCCTGTACCGCGCATTTCCCAGAAAATACTGCACTTTACCTACTATTTTTTAACTCCGCTTCTTTGGCCGGGCACCACGGGTTGCCTAAGGGTGTGGGACACTTGCCAGATGTTCACGTGTGATCGCGCCCGTAAAATCCGCACAGCAGTCATCCCTATCGAGTGGCTAATTCTCCGTGTGACCGGGGCCTTAGGCTTCTTTTTTATGAAACTAGAAAGTGGGCCTATGACTCCAGGGGAGCATTGGGGCATACTATTCCTGATAAATCTGAGTCCTTCTGGAAGATACATTACATATTCCATACCACACACCCTTTCTTAAACCCTTGGAACCTGAAGAGCCAGATGAGGAGTTATGTATATGTATGTGTGTCTTTTGACTTTAAAAAAAATTAGTAACAGCAACTGTCAGATGATGCAGGCTGAGCTGAAGGGTGATATGGCAATGGGAAACTCTTTCTTCTCTAGTAACTTTCCCATTCAAAATCTTCAGTCCTGGCTGCTTTTTCATGCGTGGGGGGGGGGCGGGCACAGGTAATCACATCACTACACCTCTGCTCAAACTTACAGACTCCTGTTCAACGCCTGCTTGTAACATTTGAGCGAACAGTCATAATGGCTGTTCAAATCCCCACCGTGGCCGGAGTGAGCTCCCGGCCCCCAGTCCCGGCTCCCGCCAACCCAGCGGCTCGAAATTAACACCAAGTAGAGAAATGGGTACCTGTCTTAGAGGCAGGGGGCACCCTCCTCCTGGTCCCATGCCAGGAGTGCTAACGGCGGCGGCAACAAGAAGCGAGAGAGATGGCAGCGAGAGGTGAGAGGAAGCGGCTTGGAAGAACGTGGCGGCGTCTGGTGGACTATGAAAGCGGCGACCGGTCAGAAGAAAGGAGGCGGAGTTGAGACGACGCAATTACGAGGTGCGGCACGGCTGGAGCCTGACAGACGCATAGCCGACAGCCGCAGCATGCAGCAATGCGCGTCAACGGAGGACCACCAGGAAAAAGCCCGCCGACGGTCGCCGGCTGCTCGGAGCATCAAGACGGCGCCTGGAGCCGTCAGGAAAAAGAAGAAGGACGGCGCCGCCTGGGTGCTGTTAGGTAAAAAAAAACCCCCGCACAAAATTGTGGCCCTAGTTAGGTTGACTACATATGTAGTCCTATGTAAACCGCTCTGAGACCCATTAGGGGTTACAAGCGGTGTAAATAAAAAAATAAAAATAAAATTTAAGAAAAAAAATTGAAATGCTGCTATACTCATCTACCATGGGACATTTAACTTGGTCCACTGAAATGTAATGCAATAACTTTTGCAGGGAATTATGAGGAGATCCAAATTTTCTCACACAGGGTAGTTTCAGATTTATATTTCTGAGCTAATTTTTAAGTACTTGTTATATTGCACAATTGATTTTTTAAACCTTATTTACAATCTGTGGCTGAGTTCAGACTGGCAGTTTGAAGCGGGAGGGAGTCGTGGCAAAAAAGACCTGGTCAGAAGAAAGGAGGCGGAGTTGAGACGACGCAATTACGAGGTGCGGCACGGCTGGAGCCTGACAGACGCATAGCCGACAGCCGCAGCATGCAGCAATGCGCGTCAACGGAGGACCACGGCAGAGGCACGGCTGTAAGGCGCAACTTTGTTTTTGGTAATCTGGAGATATGCGCTTACGCGGTTTCCAGGGTTTTACACCACTTTCACCTGGTATCTTTTAAACTCTGGAAGGAAGCATTACGAGACCAGTTGAATACGACTGGGGAACGCCAGACAGATGTGCCTGTGTGAATGGCCCCTTTAATCCGTTTGTGAAACGTTTCTGATATATGCCTATATCGGGCCAAACTGCCAGTCTGAACTCGGCCTATGAACTCGGTTTCATGTGAGGTCTCTGTTCCTCTCAAACTAAGTTTAGGCATGGCTATTTACGTAGCAAAACCTCCCCACAATGCTAGGTGGACCCTGAATTATTGATTGAAGTATAAACTTGTACATTTCAAATGCTTTTGAACACCACCAAGTCTTTTTGTTTCTAAGTGTTAGCTATGTCAGTGGCCCCACTGACTATATGACTATTCACGCCTCTTCTTAATCTTTCCTGTCATAGAACATGACTGATATTTTCAATTTGCTATAATGATGTTACAACTGCAAACTAACTGAGCCAGAGCAGAAGGCCAGTAGATCAGGTTACAGCATTTGTTGGCCTATTTAGTTACTAAGAGGAAGTCAGGATCCAGTCACGATGCTATTCCAAATGAAACCTAGCTTCATGCAGATTGATCTGGTCACTATGTCAGAACTAATTTTGCACAAGCCTCCAATCTTCACTCTGGATGAGTTTCGCCACAGTGCCCGAGGAATAATCTCCATCACAGCTGTTAATAGTGGGCATTGGCTGTGACTGTATTTGTGAATTTCCTTTAACTTTAATGCCTTCTGAAAGCACTGATGTGCTATATTCTTGAAGCAGGAGGCTTGTTCCACTGATCCATTACCCAAATTTGCCTGGTTTGGAGCCATGCTAAAAGAGTATATTGGAAAATATGCAAGTTGCGGTTCTTCCTGTGAATAATAATCAGCCTGAGTTAGACGCACAGTAAATAATAAAAAAATGCAGATTAATCTTCTGCTATGTTGATTCCTAAGTGACTTTTAGAAGCAGCTTTGCCTGTGGCATGGTGCAGTCAAAGCCATTATCCTCCCATACACTGCAATAATGACAAAATACATGCATTGTAATGTAAACTTACAACCCAGTTCTAGGCAGACACAATTAGTCTGTCATCTTTTTCCAGCAATAGCAAAGGCAGCAGTTATGGCCTTGGTGAGAGAAAAAAAAACATTTAAAAACCTCATCTCATTCATATTAATCAGATGACTTTGCATTGTTCAAAGCTTCCTTGTGCAATTGACATTTTTGTATTGCTTTTCTTGGCTAAATGGAGGTCCAGTTCAATCTAATCCATATGTAATCTAAAGAATAATGTGACCTTCACAAGAAAAAAAATGTCCCTCCCTTCTGCTGAACACTCCTGGATACACCCTGTTATTGAAATATGCTGGACTTTCTTGAAGGAGAAATCTATTCTAAGCTGTTTTTTATTGTCTTCGCCTGGAACAAGCCATGCTGCTGGCTCCAACCATGTAACCACCTCCTTCAAAGTCCTGTTGCACAGGCCCTGACCTGAACAGCCCAGGCAAGCCCAGTCTCACCAGCTCTTGGAAGCTAAGAAGGGCCGACTCTGGCAAGTACTTGGAAGGGTGACCTCCAAAGAATACCAGGGGCGGGGTGCAGATGCAGGCTAATTAAGCCACGTCTCTGAAAAATGTCCAGGCCCCCAGTACAGGTCATCAGAAATCAACCATGCTTTCCAGGCAAGCACACACAAACAGATGCACACACATACAAATACACACACACACACACACACCTTTAGCACAGGTGCTACCATATTGCTCCTTCTATTTCCTATTTGGGTCAAATAGTGCTCTGCAGGAGAGTGGTGACCATAGACCCAAGCTCATAATTAGCCATGGACCAACTACTGTTGGCTTGTTTAAATCTGTAAAATGGGAATAAGCATGTTGAGACACATGCACTGTATTAACATGGTATTGCCAATGTGTTCCAGTGGATTTAATATTGACTTGGCTATGAAAAACCCAGGTTCAGATGCTGCCTTGATGTCTAACTACATAATATATGTAATTCCGTCATCCCCCTCCCTTTTTGTCTCAGGCAAAAAGCATCTGCATATAGGTGGAACCATTAAAGAAATGACATTGGTTGTGAGGTGTGTGTCTATATTCCAGTTATTTAAGTATTCAAAATCAGCCTCCTCCCTAAATACTTTTCTTCACATGAGGGTAAAGATGCCCATATTGTGCAATTTAATATTTGTATTAAAAGACACTCCCCCGTTCTGAATACAGGGTATTTATTCTTGAGACACAGATTACACATGTAGACTACAATCCAGCATGGAATTAGGTATCCTTTTACCCTGTGCATTCAATAGCTTTAGGGAGAGCTGTTTGAATATTACCTTAATATTTCACTTACTAAAAATGCAGATTACATTAACTGCCACATGAAAGCTACCTCAGTCCACAACTCTAAGAATGTTATCTTTCACTTACTCATTCATGAAAGGCTTATTAACAACAAAGCTTAAGAAGCGTGTCTCAGCATGAGTCACTTAATTGATAATAGCCTGCTTAGCTCAATTTTCTGCAGGTTAAAGGGCACTGATTGCTGATGGTTAAAATAAAGTTAATAATGAAGCCAAACTAAAACACCATTGTTGTGCTCTGCACGGCAGGCTTTTGTGTTTTTTTTTTCATCCCCTTAACATTAGATTAACAAGTAGCATTGATCTCAGGCATTCAAGGCTAGACGTAGAACTATGCAACTTCCTAGCCAAGTGGCATCATGTACCAACTGCTATTGTATACCTTCTAGAAAAAAGACTAAAAGTACAGGGTGTTTCAGCTTAGGAGTTTAGACTCTTTCAAACTAACACCCAACAGTAAAAACTGGAACTTGCTGGAGGTAGAGCTAAAGCTTAAAACAAAAAAAAACAAAAACAAAAAAACAACAACAACAACCCTCTGAGTAATGATGAATGGCTGTATCTGAGTAACAGGTTTGTGTGCTGCAGGCTAGTAGGAGGGTGTGAGTAAGACAAAATGTGTGCATGAGAAAACAAATGGTTTATGTGATGAGTATCATTTTCTCTCTTTAATGCCTTTATCCATTTGCTTCTTTCCTTTATTCATGTCCCCTTCTCTTAAACGTATCACCAGCTTTACCAAGTTTTACTTATTCCTTACCACAAGCCGTATCTAGAATATCTAACAATTATTTTTGTTAATTATTCTAGACAACAATGACTACTTTATATACTCTAGTTATACATATCTGATTTTTCTGCTCCCAGCGTGAAAGCCAAACACTGGCTTGGATCCATTGCAACTTTTCTATGGGTGGAAAGATTTTCATGCACACAGTGCAACTTTGTTGCCTTTGCACTCCCACTGAAGTCCCCAATACTCCCTAATTCTGCTCCTGGAAACAGCATTTAGCATGGGAAAGGGGAAGTAAGAACGTTGCATGCTGTAGGAAGAAGTCCTTCTGCCCATGGAAAAACTCTAGTACATCCAAGCTAATGGGTGTTGTAGATTTGGCATCACAACCACACAACAAATATAAAAACAAATATCATTGGCCAATTTGGAAAAAGCAGTTGCATAAAGTGATGCAAAATTAAGTCAACTGCATATTCAAATACAACAACATTGACATTGGGAGCAGATGCATTTTGATACATGTGCAACACTTGTAGATGTGTGTCCATGCTACTTCTGCTTGCCTACCACTGCCCACAACCATCTATCCAGATGACATATATTGTTCAATGTGTTTGGACTGCAATTATTCTATATTACTAGGAGTAAGGCTAGTGGGAAGAAATACAATGAGCTCTAGAAGGAAGCTTCAGGTGAGTGTCCCAGCTGTGGCTGGTGGGGCGACAGAGGGAAGGGGGAAATAGAGGGAGAGCAGCCATTTTCTCCAGGAGAACTGATCTTGGAGATCTCCAGATGCTGCCTGGGGGCTGGCAATACTAAGGGGAGGGCCAGGCCTGTAGATTTGAGGGGTAGAGCCTGGGGAGGGCAGGGTTTGGGGTGCACAGGGACTTCAGCAGGGTATAATGCCATAGAGTCCACTGCCCAAAGCAACCATTGTAATAGCTGGGGGAATTTTCTATAGGGGAAATGATGTGCTGTGGCTGGGGAACACGGTGATTTCTGAGAGCTCTCCAGGGCCCACAGGGAGACTGGCAACTCCAGTGACCATTTAAGGGAAGATTGGGATATGTATTTTACCTCAGGACACATTCAATGACTCCCAACAGTAACAGCAAACTGTTTAGAATATTAACGGCAAAGGCCAATCAGGCCGCATATGCAAATGACCTCTGTGTTCTGACTGGCTATTATGGGGAGAGGAACAGCAACCTGATTAGAATATTGGAGGCAAGACTCAGGCAACATAGTCAGTGGATAGGGACAGCTTCTGAGTGACACATCACGGGGCCAACTGATTTGGGATCGTGTGGAATGTTCACAAAGTGCCACCACCAAAATAAATTATATATAAGGAGAGATATTCAGTCAGATCCATTTTGGGATTAAGCATTCAACAAAATCCTACTTAATTTAACAAAGATAACTGTTCTTGTCAGTTTACTAATACACTTGTTTCACAAACTAGCATTGGGAAGGCTATTGAAGAGAAAAAAGCAGCAGGTGGAGGAGAGTCTTTAGCTATGGGTAATGAGGATGGGTAGCTCAAGCAATGATCCTTGGTCTTACAAATACTGAAGAGTGCCCCTATTTTCATCTGTGAAATGTTAGAGGATATGCACAATTAAACCCATGTAATGCACAGAAGTAATTGGATTTTTCAGTAAAGTAGATGTGGAAAATAGAACAGTACTTCAGTTTTGCATTATGAAAACAAAATATATATTTTTTGCTGCTAATTTTTCCAAATGTGATGATAACATTCCGGAAGGAAGAAATGTATACCCAAAGCTTTCCACAAACATACTTGTATTTTTTTCAGTATGTTTTTCAGACTTTTTCTTCAACTTGTGTGTGTGTGTTTATGTATTTAAAATTGATCACATATTTTATTTTATAATTTTCCTTCTACACATATGATTGTGACATACAAAATTATACACAAAAAATATATATTGAGGAAGCAGATTTAAGTAACAGTGGTTCATGAGAAAGACAGGAAAATTGGGTCAAGGTGTATTATTTTAATCATGCTAGATATGGTTGCATCCTCCAGTCAGATGAAAGGTATAATATACTATTCAAGAACCAGTGGAATATACTTAACCCTGGCATGCAGTAACATATCTTTCAGTGGAGACAGAAATGGAGAAGAAGCTGAGGAGTTTCCTGCTTCAATTCAAATACTAGTGGACTAAAAATATGGCTGCTGAATATTTTCTACTTAAAGACATATTGTGACCAAAAACTAAAACAATTTAAGTCCATGGCACAACAGCATCCAAATAACAAAAACTGAGACAATTTAAGTCCGTGGCACAACAGCATCCAAATAACCCGAGGCAACAGGTTAATTAATCTACCCTAAGACTGAAGGAGTATGCAGACGCACATGTACATGTTTTCAAAAAATTAAATAATTTATAATGATAATTTATAATATTTATAATAATATGTATAATAATTTAAATAATTTATTAAGCAACAGTTGACACAATTTACACTTAAGAAGATACTACAATAAAATAGGAAAACTCTGAACACTAAAGTGATGCCTTTCCTGCTGCTAAGGTGTCCAACAGTAGAAAGCTGCTTGAAATATCAATTCAAAAGGGCATGTGGCCATGTAGTCTGTGACAAATTTTGGCCGGTTCATGGTTCGTAAAGTGAAGTTCATGGTAGGTCAACCAGCACAAACTTTCCATGAACTTCTCCAGCCTTTGAATTCTCCAGCCTTGGAAACACTCTTGTCAGTTTCAAACCAGTCTTATCAGTTTCAAGAGGTTTGTCCCACTTCCTTCCCATTTTCTTGCACAGAGCTTACACCTTTGCTTGAATTTGCTGTGGCACTGTGCTTTGAGATCAATCCTTTTAAGCTTGTAATGCCAGTGGCCCTGGGTTCTGCTGGGCATTCAGTTTCTACTGCAGAGATTCTCTGGCTTGACCTTAGGCCTGTTGGGTTTGCATTGCCACAGTGGCACTAGTTCTGCTGGGTTTGCAAAAATCCCCCCCCCACTTTCAGTTTCTACTGTAGAGATTCATTGGACCTTTGATTCTGATCTGCTGGGCTTCTATTGCCCTTGCTTTTTTTTGCTGTTCTTTTCCTCCATTAGAAACTGTCATGACTCAGGTGGGGTGTCACCTGATGCTGCCACCACTCTGGATTTAGGTTCCCTTGAGAAGGCCCAGAGCACCCTCCCAAGACCTTCAGACCTCCCTTTAGGCCAAATAACAGGCGTGAGGACCAGGCAGAGTAAAACAAGGAAAAGGTTTATTTTATAGGAGGTCAACAACAAGGTGCAGAATAATAATAGTAAGTGGGTGAAAAGAAAAGAAATCAAATGCCCTAACACGTCTAAATTTACTTTCCCTAGCTCGCTATCTCAAGTGGCCTTAAACTACTCACCCCTCCCTCAGGATTAGGGTTTTTCCCCTGCAGCAGTCTTTCTTCTGGCTCTGCCCTCTGGAAGAAAGAACAGCTCTTCCTGCTGCTCCAGAACTTTTATTCCCAGCCCTCCTCTTTTCCTATTGGTACATTTTGGCTCCAAAACCTCCCGGGGGCTTCTGGGAGTTGTAGGCCCAGCCTCACCTACTGCTAGCCAGGCTCCTTGGGCCTAGTAGGCCTCTGGTGGCACAG